>NW_008617358.1:0-264 GCF_000691845.1 Merops nubicus | reverse complement strand
AGAGGAGAGCCAGAGCTGCCCTTCGGCCGCCCGGCAGGAGGGGGGAGGCTGGGCCATGGGAGCAACGCTGGGCCTTGGCCCTAGGAGCCCCAGGGGGCCTGGGGGAGAAAGCAGGCCTGGAACAGAGACTGGGCCTGGGGATTGAGGGGTTTTGGTGTCTTCATCACCAAATCCTCTTTTCTGTAGGGGGACCTGGCCAGGCTGGCTGAATGGGCTGAGGACAATGGGATGAGGTTAAACCAGGCCAAGGGCCGGGTCCTGCCC
>NW_008617357.1:0-1631 GCF_000691845.1 Merops nubicus | reverse complement strand
GCAGAGCATCATTTCAGGGCCAGGCTGGGAGGACGCCGAGGGGGAAGAGAGAAGGAAGGCGAGCAGAAAGCGACAGGCAGTGCACAAAGAGCATGTCCTCTGTAAGTGGCGATAAAGCTTGGGAAAATAAAAAAGAAGGGGAAAAAAAAAAGAAAAAAAAAAAAAAAGGGAAAAAAAAAAAAAAAGAAAGAGGAGCTAAATCAGTTGTTTAGCCGATGTACCACATGCTGACAGGGCAAATGTGAAGGCTTTTATGGCCACATGGGTTTTCATTTGCAGTTATTCATAGCGGAGCCGGGCGCTTTATCTCACTTTACATGATGTGCAACCACAATGCCGAGGCTCGCGCCCGCGGAAAGGGGGATATGGAAAAAAAAAAAAAAAAGAAAGAGGAGCTAAATCAGTTGTTTAGCCGATGTACCACATGCTGACAGGGCAAATGTGAAGGCTTTTATGGCCACATGGGTTTTCATTTGCAGTTATTCATAGCGGAGCCGGGCGCTTTATCTCACTTTACATGATGTGCAACCACAATGCCGAGGCTCGCGCCCGCGGAAAGGGGGATATGGAAATGTCAGGAGAGGGAACGGCGGGGAGAGGAGATAACACCTGCCCCAGCAGGGCCCCGGGGGGGGGAGAGACCCCCCGCCCCCAGACCACAGCCCTGCCCGTGGGGAGCGGGGCACAGGCGTGCGTGGGCACAGGCGTGCGAGAGATGCTGCAGGGGGGGTGTGGGGCACATAGACGTGTGTGTAAAGTGGGGGGTGTGAACACACGCACACACATGTGTATAAGGTGTGTGGGGGTGTACACACGTGTACAACACACCCTCTGCAGAGTGGCATGTGTCTGTGGTGTGTGCACACACGTGTGCAACATGATGCGTGTGTACACACACACGTGCACAACATGATGCGTGTGTGTACACACACGGGTACAACATACACCCTCTGCTGAGTGGGATGTGTCTGTGGTGTGTGCACACACGTGTGCAACGTGATGCGTGTGTACACACACACGTGCACAACATGATGCGTGTGTGTACGCACACGGGTACAACATACACCCTCTGCAGAGTGGGATGTGTCTGTGGTGTGTGCACACACGTGTGCAACGTGATGTGTGTGTATACACACACGTGCACAACATGATGCGTGTGTGTACACACACGGGTACAACATACACCCTCTGCTGAGTGGGATGTGTCTGTGGTGTGTGCAATGTGGTGTGTGTGGTGTGTGCACGTGTGTGTGCAACATGATGCGTGTGTACACACACACGTGCACAACATGATGCGTGTGTGTACGCACACGGGTACAACATACACCCTGCCTGCAGAGTGTGTACAACATGATATGTTGTACACATACGTGTGCAACAAACCCTCTGCAGAGTGGGATGTGCGTGGCACATGCACACAGGTGTGTACAACATGATGTATGTGTGGTTCACATATACACACACGTGTCCAACACCCTCTGCAGAGCAGGACACGCGTGTGCACACGCCAACACCCTCTATGCACAGCAGGACACGCACAAGCATCACCAGCACCTCCGTGGAAGGACAGCCAGCCTTGGCAGCGACCTCCCCCCGTGCCATGGAGCCCACGCACGCCCGTGCCCACCGAT
>NW_008617356.1:1223-1447 GCF_000691845.1 Merops nubicus | reverse complement strand
GGTGCGGGGTGGGTGGGGGGCTCCCATGGACAGCAAGGGCATCTCGGACCAGCTGGGGAGGGAAAGGTCCCACCGAAACCTCCAGGTTGGTGGGTTTGGGATGAAGATCTTTGATTCGTGGAGGTGCCTCACTGGATTTATAGGACAAGCTGACTGAGGGGCTGTAAGTGATGCTTAAGGGCTGGTCGGAGACTCCAGGGGAGGCTCAAACTGGCCCGGAAGCT
>NW_008617356.1:0-1176 GCF_000691845.1 Merops nubicus | reverse complement strand
GTGCAGCACCCATCGTAGGGTGGCAAAGCATCGTAAAACCGTGTGACCCCTCCCCACTGCAGCCCTTTCCCTGGGCAGAAGGGCTGAGAGTTTGCTTGGAAGAGGAAGGCAGAGCCACCTCCTCCTCCTCCTCCTCCTCCTCGTGCACCCACCTCTGGAGGTCTCGGGTCCCTTTGGGTGCTCCAGGCAGGCTTGGAGCCCACCTGGGTGTTGCCTTCACCGAATTTCCCCACTTTCTTCCCCCAGTTCCCACCTCCCTCAGTCATTAAGATCCCCATGGAGCCCCTGCCATCGCAGCCCCGAAACGGGGGCCCCCATTGCCTCAGCCGTAAGTAAAGGGCTCGGGAGCCTCCCGCCTCCCCTCCGCTTCCTAACCCCGGCTCGGGCTCCGCTCCGCCCCCGGCACTAACCCCCGGACCCGCCCCGAGGAGGGCTCGCTGCCTTCCGAGCAGGTTGGAGAGGCTGCAGCGGGCTCCGTGCTCGGGATTCTGCTGGATTCCGGGACGCTCTCGGCTCCACCCCGGCCCTGAGCCGATGCTGATGGGGATTTATTTTGTTTTTAAAGCACATAGATTGGGGAAGGATTTGTGCCACCAAAGCAGGAGGTGCGGGGCTCGTGGCGGCGTGGATCTGGCTGTGAAGGGGCAGATGAGTTCTGTTGGGCTCAGGCTCCTGCCCGAAGCATCACCCACGAGCTGCTGCAAAACCAGATGTGACCAAAAAAAAAAAACAACCCAAAAAAAAGCAGAATAAATCTGGGGATCAGATTTATTTATCAGAATAAATACTCCAGCTCGGCGCCGGGTTGCATCCCGATGCCAGCAGCTTTTAACACCATCATTCACTGACTGTCCTCAAGCTGCTGCTCGCAGGGGCTGGTGGGGCCTTTCTCTTTCTCTGTCCCCCCTCAAAATCAGCGTTTCCCGTGAGCTTTTCTCCTCCTCCCCCTCTTTGGAGGATGCTGGTCCGCTGGCAGGTGGGAAGGGAGGGACGAGTGAGGTTTTTCTAGGGGTGGGGTGGTTCTTCCTCACCCGGGCAGTGTTTCACCTCGGTGTCCCCCCAGGAAAGAGGTCCTCCACCTGGAGCTTTGCGTTCTGATTCCTCCCCGAACGGCTCAGACCTGGATCGCAGGTAAAGGGCACTGGAGGGGGGGTCCCCCGCCACTCCCCAGCCCCA
>NW_008617355.1:0-217 GCF_000691845.1 Merops nubicus | reverse complement strand
TGGGTTGAAAACACCCCACCCTAAATCAGCTTTAATGAAGCAGTAACAATAAAAAAGAAAATAAAGAAATATATACAAATATATATAAAACCAATATTGAACTCCCCCAGAGTCCAGGCTGGACTCAGTGACAGGTGGGAGTGGGATTCAGGAGCTCGATTCAGGAACTCATGGATTGGGATTGAAGGTAGAAGAACAGAGTCCTCCTTGGATGCCA
>NW_008617354.1:5703-5904 GCF_000691845.1 Merops nubicus | reverse complement strand
GATCGTGGCATCACAGTTTTGTGAAAAACAGTTTTTTAAAATTTAGTTTTCAGCCTAATTCTAAAGACATCCTGCAATGTTTTTTCAAGAAATAGATTACTCATCTACAGCTGCCAGTGGGCAGAGGTTGGGAACAGGCTCTGGGGCTTCTCCAAACCCTTTGGCACCACGAAAACCCCCCAATGCATACAGCCCCGTGGG
>NW_008617354.1:0-5632 GCF_000691845.1 Merops nubicus | reverse complement strand
CCTGGCTGCACCCAAGCATGGTTTGGGGGGGCTCCTTCCTCCCTCCCTCCCTCGCAGACATGGAGCCCATTGTGATAGGGCACCCCATGATAAAGCAGGCGGCTCCAGGGAGGCAGCTGGTGCCCGACAGCCTCTCATCTCTGGGAGGAAACGGCATCTTTCAGCCCATTCCTCCTGGTTCCCATCTTCGTCTGCCTGGCTTTGATTCGTGGCCGAGCCCTGTGATAATGTGGCTGCCTGGGAAGGAAGGGAGTAGAAGGAACTGGCTATTATTCTTGGCCCCTCTCCAGGAGGTGTTTTTGCTGGGAGGCACCAAGGTCAGAGCTGGGTGGGAAGCGTTCCCTGACAGCAGCCCTCACACATGTGCCCAGCCGTGGTGGGGGGACGCAGGAGCCCCCACAGTCCCCCCCCAGCAGCAGGGCTGCCATCCTGGGTGCCTATAGCCCAGAACGCCCTTCATCAGCACAGAAGATGCACAGACCCCTCTGCACATGTTTTAGAGGGGAAAGAGCTGTTTTGCAGCCGCTCTGTGACATGAAACATCCCCAAACCTTCCTGTTTCCATGCGGAAGGAAAGAGGGGGCGGTGGATGGGAGCGCCCGCGAACAGAGCGAGCAGCAGGGGCTGGGATGCAGAAAGCACATTTTACCCTCTTTTTGTAATCACTTAAGAATTTCAGCTGGCTTCAGCCTGGCGCAGCAGCTCCCAAGTCCCAAATCCCATTGCTGTGAGAACAGAGCTGGCACTGAACTGCCCCTGAAACTACCTGCTGGCATCGGTGGCATCCCAGGACCCTGCAGCCCAGCCCCCTCCGCCCCCCAAGGCCAGCGCAGCAAGAAGGGGCATGTCCCGGTCTCTGGGAGGAACCTCTCCCAAAAAACCTGCCCCAAAACCTGCACGGGGCGAGTGTCCCCGTGGCATGATGTCTTCCTTGAGCGCTTGCCCTGGGAGAGGCGAATCCCAGCGGGTGGAGCTGCGGGGGGGCCAGCGCAGCTCCGAGGTGCTTGGCATCACACGGCCGTCCAGAAATCCAGTATCAGGTTCATGCCCGGGCTTGTGAGCAGAGAATCACACTGGGGTTTGCACTGCTGCGAGCAATGGGTTTCAGTTATTTCATGTAAGTATCAGAAGAGGTCTGGGCCCGGCCCCTCCGCACGCCCCGGTGAGCGATTTCCGTACGGTCCCCATGAAGCGTCCCCCGTGCGTTTTTTTTTCAGCAGGAAGAGGAGGAATGGAAGGAAAAGCAGAGGAATGGTTGGGTTTGAAAGAAGATGCACGTGAAATGCTGGGGGTAAACGTGTCCTGCGTGGTCCCAGGGCTGGGGGCAAGGCTGGGCTGTGGTCACCACCTGTGTCCCCACCCTGGGTGAGAGCCAGAGGGTGCAGAGACACCCCTCACCCCGAGCTGGGTGCCCGTGACACCCCGAGGAACTACCCCAGCAAGGGAGGGGACAGGGACACGCAGGATCTGCACCCCCAGGGGCAGGCAAGGGCAAGAACACGCATGGAGGGGACAGGGCCAAACACCCAGGGACCAGGGGGACCTGAACCCAAGCCAGCCCACACAGGAGGGTGCACCCACAGCCCAACACTCATGAGGGATGATATGAGCTTGAGACTAGGCACATTGTCACCCACAACTCCCTAAACCCCACCGCCCTCTGCTTTCCCCACAGCGTGTGTTTCAGTTGTTTTATGGAGGAGGAAGATTGGAGTGCAGGGGCCGGGAGGCCAGGGCTGGGCCGAAGGACTCCTGCCTGACACCTGCTCCCCCTTCAGAGCCTATAAAGTGTTTTATTTTAAACGTGACAGGGATTTTATAGAGCAATAGCCCAGCAGCACCTTTCACCCAGGTACAAGCAGCACGGGGAAATCTGCTCCTCCGGCACGTCTCCCTGCCTGTCGCCCATCCCCTGGGTGAGAGTGACTAAACTGACTTCAGATGCTGAGAAATGATGGCCAGAAGCAACTCTGCAATTAAAACCAGTTTCAGCAGCCCGTGAGGAGGAAAACCCCACGGGTGCCAAGCCCGGGCGCAGCAGCCCTGCCGGGGCAGAGACACGGGTGGCACCGACCTGTGCCCAGGGCAGCGAGGGCTGGCTGTCCTCTGTCCCACCCCAACCCTGGGTGTCCTGTTGGGAATGATCCGTGGAGGACAGTTGTCCTCCATGGGCACGTGGTGGAGGTGCTGCCATCACAGCCGTGCTGGAGGGATGGCACGATGGCTGTGGTTTATCCTGTGGCTGTCCATTCACAGTCCTCCGCTCGGCTATTTAGGAAAAAAAAAGAAGGAAAATCAGGATTTAGACCATTCTTACAAACCCAACCTCATTTCTCCAGTGCCTCGGGGGATCGCAGCTTAATCCCATTACGGGGCAGCTTTGCCTGGGATAGTTTCACATGGCAAACTCTGTGGCCAGCTGTATGTTTTATCTGCTCAGACTTTTCCAGGATGCTCTGCCCACTTTGATCCACGCTTAATTACTAAAAATTGCTCTTTTTGGAGGGCGTGAGGGAGGGTGCGGGTGGGTGCAGCACGAGGAGGGCAGCGCTGCGTGCCACTCAGCCAGCAGAGGAGTGCCAAGGCACGGCGGGGAGAGCAGGAGAGATCCAGTTTGATCTCTGCCTTATCGGTCCTACTTTTATTGCCCTGAACATATAAGAGCAAAATATTGATTGTGATGATAAAGAGATGAAAGTATCAAGGAGGAACAGGCGCGCTGGTTGCTCAGGCGATTGGAAGCAGCGCTGGTTGTATTTAACAGGCATTTGCCATTAAAAAAAACGCCTGTTTTTATTTAAATAGCCTAGGGCAAATTTCTCACTAAACCAACTTTCCCACGCCAGCCCAGTGCTCTAACTCTGGTTTTTGGCAATTTTTTTTCCTGAGCTGTCAAGGCAAAATATATATAAGAATGCTGGTCTCACTTAGGTTTTTTTCCAGCCCCTGGAGACATGAAAATAATTTACAGATGTGCATTACCTGTTTATATTTGTATTAAGTTTTGCTTAACGGACATAATTTTCTTAGCTTGAAGTAACAAAAAAATATTCCCAGAGTTTCACTCATTTAATTTTAACTTATTAAAACTTTTAAACATGTGTGGAGGTTTTATGTTTTTAAATCACTAATCACATGGACAGTTGCCAAGGTTTCTATTAAAGCCTTTTATGAACGCTATTTTTAAGAGTACCTAAAATCCCATTATTTTTAACCCCTGAAGACCACTCGAAATAAAAAATTGTTTTGGATTTATGTCATATTCACCTCTTATTGCAAAAAGATTTATGCTGAACGCTGACTTTTCCCTTCCTCCCCTTTTTTCTTTAACTGGTAGGAGTCTCTGGGGGAGGCGGCTGGGAGAAGGAAACTCAAGAAAGTTCCCGGCGAGGCTTTTGCACCAGGTTCCCCCTGTACCAGGGGGATGATGGCACCAGATTGAAGTGGGCATCTGCCAGCAACACCTGGCTGGAGGAGTCATCCTCATGCCAAGATGCTTGTGACCTCATCCCGCCCGTGGGAAACCACCAAGAAGCTTTGTGCCCCTGCCACAGCTTGAGGACTGGGGTCAGTTTTGGGCACCACAGGATAAGAAAGATCTTGAGGGGCTGGAGCAGGTCCAGAGAAGGGCAACGAAGCTGGTGAGGGGTCTGGGGAACATGGCTTAGGAGGAGTGGCTGGTGGAACTGGTTTTGTTTAGTCTGGAGAAGAGGAGGCTGAGGGGAGACCTCATTGCTCTCTACAACTCCCTGAAAGGAGGCTGGAGTGAGGTGGGTGACCAATGGAGACCAGATGGTCTGGCAGGGCCAGGGGGACTCTCTCCAGTTTTGGGGAGCAAGCCCCTGAGCACAGCTAAGCTGAATACATGGTGCTTTCTGCACGTGGAGAACAAGCCCGGGCAAAGCTACGGCCGGTATTTCCAGGCAGGTAGAGCCGAGATGCTCCCTGGGCTCTGATGGGGAGGGAGAAAGGGAGAGGATGGAGAAGAAGGGAGAAGAACTCTCCATCTCCAAGGAAGCCCAAGTGATGGAAACTTCAGGCTGCCCTGGCAGGGGCTGAAGACAGTGGCACAGTTGTGGTGGCACAGGGATGTTGCTGAGCACCAGGGAAGTGCGGGGAGCAGCCTCTTCCCTGCCAAGGGTAGAAAATGAGGGTGAAGAGGCACCACAGCCTCGCGTCCTGTGCCATCTGTGCCCTGCTCTTGGGCACGCAGCGATGCCCCAGCCTTGCCCCTGAGCCAGGTGGCATCTCCCTGGGATGCTCTAAGGCTTCAGGGGGGCCTCGAGCACCCAACCCCTGAGTGGCACCGTGCTCTGCCCAGAGCCCCGACTCCCCATGGCCCAGGGCAGGGGTTTAGAGCCCGAAGTGAGGAATGCAGGAGGAGCAGGGAAGGAGGGGAGGGCGCGGGAGCGAGGTACCGCTGCAGGGCTGGCTCCTTTGATCTGAGGAGCAGACTCTGCCCTTCGGTTTGTTTAATTGTTTCACACTTGCTCTGGAAATAATTTACAACAGGAAGCAGTGGGATAACAGCGGGCCTGGCATGGGATGGGATGAGCTCGGGGGCTGGCCCAGAGGTGCCCTGTGATGAGAGACACAGATGACAACGGTGTCACCTCCTGCCCATTAACCCGTTGCCGACCCTCGCTCCTCTTCCTCTTTCCCAAGCCTTCAGCCGAAGGCCCCAGCTGGCCCCACACATCCCCACGTTTGGAAGCTGTGAGAGCCATCCCACAGCCTGTGAGAGCTCGGAGGAGCCTGGGGCAGACCCAGGAGCCCGATGGGATTCAGAGCCCCCATCCCTGAGGCAGTTAGTGCCCCAAATTCTCCGTGCTCTGAGCTTTTCCTCCTGCCCTTCGCAGGCACGGCGCTGTGGTGGCAGATGCCAGGCTGCCGTGGCACAGTGCTGGCATTGTGGGGAGCCTTGCTGAGCAGGGCTGGCCCCCACGGCCCCACGAGGAGGCACCACTCACTGGCACCCTCACACGGGACCTTTCTGGTGGTGGTGCAGCCGCTGAGCACCCCGCTGCAGGCACAGCCCTCGGGGCACACCAGCAAACACCAGTTTAAGTGCTTAAGCCCATCCTCGGGCTCAGGGCCTGGTGGGGTGTGGGGTGGGACATCCCCCTACTCCCATCCTATGGGGTCTGAGGTGGGCTTGACCTCGGCATGGAGATGGCTGCAGGCTGGAGCAGGGCTCTGGGGACACAGGGATGGGTGTGCGGGGACCCTTCTTTACTTAGAGGGTGCCTGAGCTTGGAACAGGCTGCCCAGAGAGGTTGTGGAGTGTCCTCTGGAGAGATTCCAAACCCACTTGGATGTGATTCTGGGCACCGTGCTCTGGGTGACCTGCTGGAGAAGGGGGGTTGGACAAGGTGATCTCCAGAGGTCCCTCCCAACCCCACCATACCATGATTCTGCGACCCACAGGCAGCGCTGGGAGCACAGGAAGCCTGCACACATCTAGGGGTTGTTGGGCTGCCTCTTGGGTTTGGCTTCCCGGCTTCTCCTAATTTATTTGTTTATTTGTGGATGCGGAACATGGGGCTGGCCAGGGCTCTGCCTGCGAGTTCACTAGTTCACAGCACAAACCAAAATAACATCCGAGCCCAGCTCCACGCGCAGCTGCCTGCTC
>NW_008617353.1:0-9077 GCF_000691845.1 Merops nubicus | reverse complement strand
CCATATACAAATAGTAGAAGGGAAAACAAATGTCCTACCTTAGCGACGTGAGCTCAGGGCAAGGAGCGCTGCGCACAGGCAGATACAGGTAGGCAACGATCAGTGCCACCTCCTGGCAAACAGCGATATGACTCCTCACACACTGGCAAAAACACACCTTATCGCTGAGCATTTACTGCATGCCTCCCAACCTGACAGGTCTGAGCGCTGGGAGATGTAATTTTCAGGGTGGGTCATCCTTTCATCAGGGCTAACGCTCTGCAGCCTAACAATAAATGTCAGTCCCTCAACATCCAACTAAGTCGGTCAATCAACGGATCAAAGCGCATTCCCAGCACCTCCATATTTCTTTCTTTGCAGGCAGACAGGTCTGCTGCTCTTGCTGAACCACCTGCTGACACAGGAACAAGCAGAACGCTATTGTGAAGGATACTCAGAAAGATTTATAACTTGAAAAAAAAAAAAACACCTCAACACATTCCTTTGGGCAAAGTAACAACTGTGCCAGAGGGAAGAGCGAAGCCTCAAAACAAGGCACAAACCTGTGAAAGAAGAGAGAGAAACTATTTCAAACCAACACTTTGGAAATAGGGCCAGGTCCTGAGCACTGGACACTCAAGTCATGACATTTTCATCTGGATCTGTCTTTCTCATCAGTAGGAGTGATCAGAAGTTTCCCACTGGCCAGCTCCAGGGATAAGCTCACTCGAAGGCTCTGGAGATAAATCCCTGTACATAGCAAGTGTGCCTGGGGCCAGAGCTGGTGTATGGCACCAGTGGGGCTTCCTGGCAATAAGGACTCAGCAATTCAGTTTTCAGCAGGCAGGAGCTCCCCTGACCAAGGAGCATGTTTCATTTCAGAAACAAGTCTCAGTTTGTGGAGGAATGTCTAAGAAGATGGTCCACTTCCAAACAAGCAACAAATATTTTAAAAAAGTCAAAAACCTCCAGGGAATCAGATCCCAAATGCCTGTTCAGACTTCTGCAGAAACGTGAATTGCCTAAATTATCACACGTAGTGCTCCCACAGCACCCTCTCTTGGGAAGTTATCTGCAGGAGAACGAATTAGGCCAGAAATTCCAATCCACATTCAATGAATTTCCTTTCCTGGAAGGTGATGATGCAGGAAAATGGAAGTACTTAGAGCTTGAGTCTGTCCAAAGCTGCAAGCATGCATGTGAGCCTATGCAACGACCAGGAATGATACATGCTGTCCCTTGGCTGAATGCCATGTTATTTTAATCAAGAACCAATTAATTCAGTGGCGTGGATTATAGCCTCTGCCATAATTAAGTTGGGAAAAAGATCTTATGACCATGAGCCAGCAGTGTGCGCTGGTAGCCAAGAAGGCCAATGGCATCCTGGGGTGCATTAGAAAGGGGGTGGTTAGTCGGTCAAGAGAGGTTCTCCTCCCCCTCTATTCTGCATTGGTGAGGCTGCATCTGGAATATTGTGTCCAGTTCTGGGCCCCTCAGTTCAGGAAGGACAGGGAGCTGCTGGAGAGAGTCCAGCGTAGGGCTACAAAGATGATTAGGGGAGTGGAGCATCTCCCTTATGAGGAAAGGCTGAGGGAGCTGGGTCTCTTTAGCCTGGAGAAAAGGAGACTGAGGGGTGACCTCATCAATGTTTACAAATATGTAAAGGGTGAGTGTCAGGAAGATGGAATTAAGCTTTTTTCAGTGATGACCTGTGATAGGACAAGGGGTAATGGGTGCAAATTGGAGCATAGGAGGTTCAAGGGGAATATCAGGAAAAATTTTTTCCTGTGAGGGTGACGGAGCACTGGAACAGGCTGCCCAGAGAGGTTGTGGAGTCTCCTTCACTGGAGACATTCAAAACCCGCCTGGACGCCTTCCTGTGTGATGTACTCTAGGTGACCCTGCTCTGGCAGGGGGGCTGGACTAGATGATCTTTCGAGGTCCCTTTCAACCCCTATGATTCTATGATTCTATGATCTTTTAATTTTAATTTTCATAACTCTCCTGCTGCTGGTTGCTTCCTCACTGAAGGTCTTCATCTTTTCCACACTGACATGGCAGTGACTCCGTCCTAGTGATCTATGAATGCATTCCTGGTACGATGAGCAATACAGGAGGGCATATGTGAACACATGGAACTGGAAATCCATGCCACAGGCAGCAAAGCAGCTCCCTCTACGGGCTCTTAAATGATTAAACACCTGCCTCTTCATAAGAGAGCACTGCAGGGGGATGCCTGCTGCCCAATACTTCAGATCACCTTACAGTGTTAGAGATGCTACTCCTCTGTAATACACTGTGCAAAACCCCAGGGACTGGCTGAACCCCTCCTGCTCCCACGTGAAGTAAACTGAGCTATGCAAGCTTCATTATTGCTCATTCTGATTTCTGGTTTAGGTGATGGTGCATGTCCCATGGCAGTGCTGATATGAGACAGGGCTTTGGCTGTGCATCTCTGAATTGTTCTCCCTGAAAGCTGTATGCAGCCTGCAGAGTGGCCACATTTTATTTTAAGCAGACAACAGACTTCAGACAGAAACTATCATGGATGCACAAAGACATGCATCTGTAATCACCCAGAACAGACAGATATGCACAGAGCCACCCCACAGGCAGTGAAATTCACCTAAGACCTCACTCCTGTGCCAGTGAAACCAAGCTCTGTAACTCACTTGGCTGCCCTTCTGCCCAGGCAAGCTCCTGCTGCCTGAAGGAGACAGGTAGCCCTCCTGGCTCCTGTCCAGCTCCACCATGGTCATGAATGCTCCACTTTGCTGAGGCAGCAGCTTGATTTCAGCACTTTCTTTTCCCACAAGCCAGGAAGGGCTTTCAGATCCAGCTTGTTCCCCAGTGCAAGTAGCACGCCCCTACCCTGTCCCACCCCTTCAAAATTCTGCCTGTGCAGCTTCTGCCAGCTCAGCATTTCTTCCCTCCACCCTAGCATCAAGCTCTCAGCTGGATACCATCGTATCCTAGCCTTGCCTGGGCATCTCTCCATTTAGTGCCTGAGGATGCACATAAGGTAGGCTGGAAAAAAAAATAAGAATTTTTTTACTGCACTGAGCTAGTGGACTATGAAACAACAATCTCTCTTTAGAGCATTCAGGGATGATGAGAAAAGACATATTTTGTGCCTTTAGCTACCTACATCCATGAGCTGAGCAGCTGACACCTTCTTAGGTCATAGAAGGGAGTGCAAGGAAACAGCTTTTAAACAGGGGTAATATTCATAAGCCTGTTTATTCTCCAAGTTACACAGAGTTTAGAGCCACACAGAGGAAAAGCCAACAGTGACTCAGAACAGACCTGGGATATTCTCTTCAAGCCAACAGCCTGGCAAGATGCCCTTGCCATAAACAAAACAAAACCCAAACCCTCCATTTGCCAACTGCATGTAATGTACTCAACCACTGTTTCTTCTGCCCTAGCTGGTTTAAGAAATACCAAACCTAGCATGCACACTAAGCTGTGATCACTTTCTCTTCTTCTCAGCCCAGCTAATTATAGCTGATTTTAGGACCATGTAGCATTGGCCTTGCATCAAAAGACTCTTATACATACACATATCTTTTAAACAAAAAAGTGCTTTTCCACAGTATCCCACAGCCAGATGCTAGAAGCCATCACAGCCATAATGCACCACATAAGACAGGCATGGCCATGGTGCTTGTATTGCCAATAAAGACTGGAGCTGCTGCATCCAACTAATCAAAATCTTCAGCCTGCTCTACATCTCTCAGCCTTGCACTAGTAGTGAGTATATTCAGTAATTTATTATGGAAATCAACAGAGGAAACAAACTTCCATGACTGCCAGACCTTGGACTTCTGGGCAGACAGCAGAGCACGGTATGTAGAAACTCCCTCTTGCACCACAAAGTGTTTAACCATCCTTAGAGATGACTGGTGTAGCTCCTTTTCAGAAGGACAAGAACAGAAAGCTTCATGTTAATCCAGATTTAAGGGAAGGTCTGGCACCTAAGTAAAGATCTTCAAGGGAAAAGTTGGGAGGAAATGCTCTAATCATGGATCGTTAGAACCTGGCAGGTTGAGCCACAGCTCAGCTTACAGGAGTTGACTTCTGAAACTCCATCACAAAGGCAAAGCCCTGATATCTCCAAAGCCTACCCCAGAGAAAGTAACACACAACAGGCCCAAAAAGCAGCTGGTGCAAGCAGAAAAAGCCTCTCACAAAGATAGCACTAATCAGGTCCAGCTTTTCATAAAAGGTACAGAAGGGACACAGGTGGCACTTGGATCATGATCCAGGGAAAGGGGAGCCACGTACA
Source organism: Merops nubicus (assembly GCF_000691845.1). Lineage (NCBI taxonomy): Eukaryota > Metazoa > Chordata > Aves > Coraciiformes > Meropidae > Merops > Merops nubicus. The sequence goes on along the minus strand of NW_008617353.1, from coordinate 4,810 downwards.
ATTCTCTCCCTGTTTGACAGTTACCAAGTGGTCCAGGCAAGCCCTGGCCTCCTATAACTTTTGTCACACCCTGCTCAAAAGGCAGCAGAGATGAGTGATCTAGCTACCAGCTATCTCCATCCCCCGTCCCCATCTTACAGTGCATACAATGGGGACCAGGAAACAAAATCACAAGCAGATAAATATGTGTCATGGTCTGATAACAAATGACAGGGCCCATAAACAGCATGGGGTCACTACTTGACAGGGGAAGCACCTTCCCCAGGTGCCTATGAAGTCATCTTTGTTAGCAAAACCAGCAAGGTAGCAGAGCTGGCTTGGAAATCCAGCATTGCTTCAGCTGCCCTTTAAGAAGAGGAGATGGCAAGGTTCTGGGTAATGAAATCCAAGAATGCCTTTGTAAATTAACTATGGAGAAAGCTGTATCATACAAGCCCCACCTCACACCCTCCATCATTTTTGCTGCTCAATATAACTTTAATTAATCTTTCCTTTGGCAATTTGAAGGAAGGATGAGCACGCTGCAAACACCCACTGAGTATTAAATTGATTTCCTGTTTTATAGTCTTCTTTCCCTCCCTATTGGCCCAGCTATGATTTGTGGCCCTTCAATTGGAGGTATTTTTTCCATGCTAATATAATCCAAAGCCCCAAGCAACAATCACACCCAGAGAAGTAACACTTTGCACAGCTGGTTGCTTCAGCCCAGCTTCTGTCAGTACAGAGGGGATTCTCTTCTGCCCCCTTTTCTCCCCACACCCTGAGAATCCAAAACAACCACCTTATCTCCACACCTTCAGCATTTTTGCCTAAAACATAGGCAACGTTTTTGTTCTAAGTACCTAAGCAATCAGGTCCCCACAGTTTCCTGCCATTTGTAGTAATATATTTTAATTATCAAAGCACTAACACAAAGCCTATTCTGCTCGCAAACACGACCTCCTGGCTGAGGGACCAGGCTGCTCTTGTACTCCAGATATCTGGACCTAAAGCCAAAAGGTAGGAACCAGCTCCCCAGTAACTCCACCTATGCTAGCAAGAGACACAACCTTACCTTGGGCTTGTGAGGCTGAAAGCAAGGCCTTCAGCAGCAGGTACACCCCAGTGCACAAGCCAAGTCTAGCCCACGCAGGGAAATCAGGACAACCAAGTGCAGCCCAGCTGTGTTGCAGTGGGAGAAGTGCTTTTCAAAGAGACTTCCCTTTTGCCTTGTGGGGGACACAGGCCCCCATTTTCAGCAGTCAACCATTTAAGGCTGGGGGCAGTTGGGGATCACCTGCTCATCCCAGCACGACCTCGTGCAGCGTCACAGGGACTAGCTGCCAGCAGTTTCTGCCTCAGGCATTCACGTCCTTCTTCATCAGTACTTTCTTGGTACCATGGGTTAGGAGACCTTGACCTAAAACAATGCACCCCCTTCAGCAGCTGTCCCACAGGAGATACTTTCTGAGCCTTCTGGCCACCAGCTTCAGTCTCCTGGGAGGAGACAATCCAGGTCAGACCTTCTCCTCAGGTAATTCCCATACCATGGGACTTGCCCTGGATTTATTCCTCAAAATTAAGTTCAGGAATGATAACGTTAGAGATGACAGAAGAAAATGTAAGCCTAAAATTGCTCTAACCCTAAACTTCATTTGGAACAGTTCAGTTGTTAAGCTGCTAAGCACTGTCCCCCCACTGAGGGCATTTCACCAACCATGCTCACAAAGCAAAGTGAACTGTTACAGCTTATTTAATTGCATTGTTTGGGAAGGGATGTTCTTCCTTCAGGTGGCCTGACACACTAGGTGTCAAAATCTCCCTGCTCTCACCACAAGCACTGCAGCAGGAGAAGGGTGACCCCAAACAGACAGGCAGGAAGTTGGCTGAGAATAAATTGGCTCATGGCAAAAACAAACAGAAGTGAAGCCATTAACTGAGCTGCATCCTCAAAAATGGAAGGTAGCAACCCAAGCCTGCTTGAAGCAACCTTTAAGGGAGACTGACAATTTAAAACCACATGGTCCTGGATGAAAGGGGGTAGTTAATGATAGATCACATCTATTCAAGAGCCAGACAAGGAAAGCAAACATAGGCTCATTTTACTCATTGTTCTTTATCCACCAACACCAGGAGAGGAGTGTTGCAGCACTGTTGGAAGAGAGAAAAGAAATGGACAGCAGGCAGGAAAGAAACGTGAGCTATTTATGGAGGATAGCTAATTTGAGTTGTTTACAGACTTCCCCTCTGAGAGCTCAGAGATGGGAGGGTGGCAGGGGGGTGGTTTCAGCCATTAAAAATACAACGTGAGAATCCATTAATTTTCCATAGAAACAATGTCGTCATAGAAGCGAGACAAATCTGATCAGTCATGCAAATGTGCTGATGTTAAATTCTCAGGCCTGGGTGGGGAATTTGAGTTGCCAAATACACAACAATGAAGAGATCAGAATGAGATTAGCAGCCACAGTGGCTGCCGCCCTGAAGGGTACGGTGGGGGCATGGGACGTAACCAGAGGCACCCCAAAGTATAGTGGGGTTCATGCCCTATGCCAGGCATAGGTGTCCCAGCAGAACAGACAAAAAAGAAATGCCATCCATGCACGACATCTCAGGAGCCAGGCAAATACCACATTCACTCTCTGCAAACCAGCAACGACCTTCACAGACCACTGAGCTCACTCCAGGGAATGAAAGGCTCAGCACCCCACTGGACTGGGACCCTCATAAGCTGCAAAATTACAGCATCAAGGAAAAGCAAAGAGGCAGCAGCAGAGAAACGAGCGTGTCTCACAGAACACTGTAAAGCAGTGGGCAACACCAGTTTAGTAAAGAAACCAAGGAGGAAGCAGATTGGCACCAGCACTGTTCCCAGGCACATCCGTAGCCGTGATGCAGTCTAAAACATGGCATTTATATTGTGTTAATTAAAAAAAAAAACAAAACAAAACAAAACCAAATCAAAAAACAACACAAACAAACCCACAACAAAAGGAGACCTGCAGATTGCATCTCCTCCCTCTTCCCTCTTAAAACCAAACTTTGTAAACACCCCCCAGAGGGAGATACTACACAGGGGGAAGGACAGCGGCAGCCCAAGCAGAAGGAGTGGGAATCGCTCACCCTGGCAGCAGAGCACAGCCCCTTCCTTGTGAAGAATCCAGCCACCATCCTGGACTGGCCTCGCCACAAGTATTTAGGAGTTTAAAATAACCTTGCAAAATGAAGTGCTCCACCCCCTACAGGAGGCAGAACATGACTGGAGTAACGCCTGTGACAGGGGTGCTTCTGGGCAAGCCTCACCACAGGCAAAAACGCTTCAAGGGAACATATGAACAAAACAAAACAAAAGAAAAAGGAGAGGTCAAAACACATCCCAGGAGATGTTTCACCCAGGCTCATCCATAAGCCAAAATATTAGTATGTGCCATCACAAAGAGCTGTTGCTTCACCCATTAATCTTGAAAACATGTTGGGTTTACATCTGAAGCCTCTGATGCTACAGCAGAGAACACCTTCTGCACGGGGGCTGCCCATGCTTGTGCTGTGGCTACTAGTGCCCACAAGCCTGGGGAAGGGCTCAGCTCACTGGTGATGGAGAAGAGGCACTTGTACCTGCACTGAGCACTTCCAGGAAACATTCCATGCCACCAGCTTGCCCAGAAACAGATGCGTGCCCAGTAACTCACCTTGGTCACAGAAACCTGATCTCTAGTGCCATGTAATCCAAAGGAGTGGTTTTCCCAGAAGGGGACAATCCTGCAGGATACAGTGATACCCTGGATGGGCACTGTGCTGCTGTCTCAGTGTGACACAGCCCAGAGTACAGGGTGCTGCAAGGACACTTGGTTCAGGGAGTCAACCAGAGACCCCTAAAACACCCCATTTCCTCCTGTCATTCTCTAACTGTTTTAAACTCCTGCAAGAAAGCCTGAAAAAAAAAACAGTAGACACTCTTCAAGTCTGGTTTGGGATGGCAAGCATTCCAAAACCATCAGCAGCACACCCATACACAAATCCTGCACTGTGCAGACATCCCTGTGCAGCACCCAAAATCACAGTGCTTGTACAAAATGAGAGATCTGCATCCTGCCATGACCTTCCTTCAGGTGGTTCCTTCTGATGTCACAAAACTTCTTCCTTTCCAGTCAGCCCTACCAGCAGTGCTCCCAGCACTTTGCTTTCATTGCTTCCTCACCATTTTCCAAACCCCACTGCCATAAATTCTCCATTTTTGTCTTTCAGAGTTACTGTCCCACACCAGCTAAACTCAGTCACTCAAATATCCTCATCAGCCATCACTGCAGTCTCAGCAACTCCCACCTTGGTCTACCCCATTGCAGCTGGCATGTATAAAGGCAATATTCTCAATATTCAAGGCCATTTTTTATATTCCCAGCCATACACACCATGGTGAGCATCTAGGACTGTGTAGCAACACAATCCTCCCAGTGTACAGAGCTCCACAGGGATTTGAAGTTCAGAGGCTGTCACAGCTCCAGTCAGGGAGGCATTGGTTTCAGATGCAATTTCTCCCCATATAAAATTGCTCTCAAGAATCACACCCAAAAGCCACAGCAGTCACAATGTTCTGCTTTCTTCAACAACATCTCATTACTCTCTATTTACTAAGATTGCACAAAAAGGTGTAGAACTGTGCTCTGATCAGGACTTAGAGCTTTTAACTAGTGTGTTGTTATACTAGCATACAAGTGAAAGACACTAGGAAGAGTCATGGACTCACAGTCTTCCATTGTCATGACTGATCCTGCACCAGCAGTGAGCAATCAGGAAAGCAGTGAAGGGTTGAGAAGCTCAACATGAGCCAGCA
>NW_008617352.1:76950-83999 GCF_000691845.1 Merops nubicus | reverse complement strand
AGGAGGAGGAGGAGGAGGAGGATGGGGTGTCTGGGTCTGACCGCGATCTCCCCCCCACCCCAGCAGGGTAGCGGCACTCGCCATGTCCGGATTTGACGACCCCGGCATTTACTACAGCGACAGTTTTGGGGGGGATGCTTCGGCGGACGAGGGGCAGGGTCGGAAGTCGCAGGTGCCAGAAGGGGTCAAGGCAGTACCGGGTGGGCACGGACCGGACGGGCTTCACCTTCAAATACAGGTGCGGCCGCGACCCCTTCTCTGCCTCTGAGCCTTGCCCGCTCCTCTTTGCGCGTCCGGTCTGCTGCTGCAACCCACCTCCTGCTCTGCACACCCCAACGGCGCGTCAGCGTTTCTCTTCCCTTAGGTTGTAAAGAGCTCCTTGTCTGTATAAGGAATGTTGTTGTTCCTCTTTATAGGAAAACTGAGGTCTGCTGTTCTCACAAATTTTTGGGCAGCAATGGAGGCACCCGCACTGCCAAGCTTGCAGCTAGTTCTGAAATTCGAGATCTGTCTTCAAGTTCTAGGTCTTTCTGGTCTGGAGTTTTGCCTGTATCCATTAAAATCAGTGCAGCACTGCCCATGTGTGCCTTCTGAGGCTCCTTTGGCCATCCCTTTGCCAGTGCAGCTTGGAGACACAACTGTGAGAGAACACAGAGATGTATTGTGCAAAGGCTGGAACAGTCTTTCCTTCTCATCTCTGAATTTTGTGCACTCAGGCTTTTTGTAAGGAGAACATTGCTCACTATGCTATTACTTCCTTTTTTTAAATCCTATTTTAGATATAATAGTTATTTTTCTGTGTAGATGTTTTCTAGTGCCTGTCTGGTCATTTACCTCTAGGAAACAATTAGCACTATACTTCACATTGTCACTGTAAGCACTGGTCTTATGTCACATGTCAAAGTGGTTTTGGGTAAATGATTTGCCCAGGTCCCCCTGTGCTTCTCTTGGCACTCTTTTTTTTTTGGATTTCCTGCATGCTTCCCAAACCAAGCACTCCCTGCAGAACCTGCCTTCTCCTCCTACCTTGTCATAAGGTCACTGTGGGTGGCTGGTGCTTTGTGCCCTGCAAACATTCACTGTTTGCTGCCTTCCAGGGATGAGCTTAAACGGCACTATAACCTGGGTCAGTACTGGGTGGAGGTGGAGATGGAAGACTTGGCAAGCTTTGATGAAGATCTTGCTGACTATCTGTACAAGCAACCAGCAGAGCACCTGCAGCTGGTAAGGATGGAGGAGGCTGGCAGCCTGGCACGCTGACATTGTCCTGTTGTGAGAGCAGACCTGGTGATATGCTGTAGCATAACCATAACAGCCTAGCTGTTCCTTTTTTAGTTGGAAGAAGCAGCAAAAGAGGTTGCAGATGAGGTCACCCGTCCTCGGCCTTCAGGGGAGGAGACTCTGCAGGACATCCAGGTGATGCTGAGGTCAGATGCCAATGCAGCCAGCATCCGCAGCCTGAAGGTGAGGTGAATCTGCAGGGAGCAGCCAGTGGCAGGGCGTGCGTGTGTGTTGGTGTGGTTGCAGGGAAGCTTCTCGTACTTGATCACGTAGTTGAGGGCATGGATACTCTGCAACTTAAATCTGACTGCAAAGACTGTTACCGCTGCTTGCTGCTGTGGCGACGTTATTGCTGTTAGTCATGTTCTGAGTTTTGTCCTTTTCTGTCTTGCTTTGAAATCAGCATGGCTGAAGTCATACAACAGTCCTCTGCCATCGTGGAGCAAAAGAATCGTATTGTCTCTGGTACCTCAGTCCCATGAATGTGGGAAACATAGCTAAGAATGAGCCGTATTTTGTAATAAGAATAGATTATCAACTTCTTTAGCTTCCCATCTATCCATCCAGAGCGATGGCTTCCTCACCTTCCCTTCCCCTTTTTTTTCCCCTTTCCAGTCAGACCAGATGTCCCACCTGGTGAAGGTCCCCGGGATCGTGATCGCAGCGACCCCCGTGCGAGCCAAGGCGACCCGCATCGCCATCCAGTGCCGCAGCTGCCGCAACACCATCCACAACATCGCCGTGCGCCCGGGCCTGGAGGGCTACGCCCTGCCCAGGAAGTGCAACACGTGAGGACCTGGCCTCTCTCCCCTTCTCTTCCTATTAAGTTGTTCACTTTTCCAGACAAACTTCTTGCTTCTCTGGTCCCCCTCCCGAGGGGGTTGTTTTGTGTTACCTCCCGTAAGGAACCTTTGCCACTAACCTCGCAGTCACGCTTCACAGCTCTTGGTGCCCCTGTGTGTGGTGAGCTGTGGCTCTCGTGCAGGCTGATCCTGGTGGGTTGTGTCTTTGGGCTCATGCCCACCAGGATCTGTGTGCTGCACCTTATCTCTAACGCAGTGTGAGAGGTCTTTGGGATAGGGGTCGTCCTTGCGTGTGGTCTGCATGGAGCCTGGCTTCTGATCCTGGACTGCAGGAGTGCAGCAGCACTCTTGTCTCACCCTCCCTGAAAGCCCTGTCCCTGCCTGCGTGGAGTCAGGCATCAGTAGTGATGCACTGAGGTGGCAGCAGGATGTAGAGGTGATCCTTCTCTTGGAGAGCTTGGAGTCTAGCAAGGCAGATACATCTCGAGAGGCTGGGAGGTTGATGGCAGCCTTGTCGCATTGCTAATTGCTTTCTCACCAGAAACCACTTAACATTTGCTTCGTGCGTGAGGTTATAAAGAAAAATGCCCTGCATGCTGTTGAGTCTGTGCTGTTACCTTCAGGGTAATTAATGAATTATCTTCCTCCCTGCTCTTAGCTAGCAGGGGAGAGGGGGGAGGCAGGGAGAGTATTCAGGCAAGTATCACCCTTTCTTTGGCTTGTTCTTGTGCCCACTTCTGGCAGCTGCTGAAGGCAAGACAGAAAGCTTTGGTGAGCCTTTGGTTTGGTCCTGCCTGACTGTGGGGACTGCTCAGAGGGGCGGCTGCTCTCGAGTCTCTGCTCTGTCTCTGTCTACAAGGGGGCTCCTGGACATGGTTCCTGAGTGCCAAGCAGCCTTCCCTGATTGATCTCTCTGCACAGAGAACAAGCCGGCCGCCCCAAGTGCCCCCTGGACCCTTATTTCATCATGCCAGATAAGTGCAAGTGTGTGGACTTCCAGATCCTGAAGCTGCAGGAGTCCCCAGATGCTGTCCCACACGGGGAGATGCCCCGGCACCTGCAGCTCTACTGCGACAGGTACCAGCGTGGTCTCCCCACCCTGACCCCACAGGTGTCACTGGTGCCATCCTTCCTCCTGCCACCACCCTCTGCTTTCCCCCTCCTCCTCTTAGGTACCTGTGTGACAAAGTGGTCCCAGGGAACAGAGTCACTATCATGGGCATCTACTCCATCAAGAAGTCTGCCCAGAGCAAGCACAGAAGCCGTGACAATGTGGGAGTGGGCATCCGAAGCGCCTACATCCGCGTGGTGGGCGTTCAGGTGGACGTGGAGGGCTCAGGTGAGGCCTGGTTTTGATGCCTGTCTGGTCTGTGTTGGCAGCCTCATGCTGGGAAAGCCCCCTTCCTGAATGACATTGTCCTTCAGCGAGGACCATTTGAAGTCACAGCCTGAGTCCTTCACTGCTGCTTTATATAGCAGAGGGCTCAAGTCAGTCCAGGGGTCTAACTTGCCCTGGATGCTCTATAATTGTGTCATGTATGACTTTTTCTTGGTGATATCAACTGAGGAGGCTTCAGCCTGAGCCCTCTAGGGTATTTAAGTGCTTTTATCTTATTGATCTTAGTGGGAATCTGCTTAGCCATCCCTGAGGATCTGGGCTGAAGTCGATGGTTAAAATTGAGTAAAGTATTTAAAACATGGTCCTCATTGTAATTTCCTCTCTGGTTCCTCCAGAGCTGCTTTGCCTACGATCCTTGCCTTTTCCTACCAGCCTCTAAGGACACAGCCTGCCTTGCTGGGCTAGCACATGCCTTCCCTCTCCACCCTTCCCACCTGGCAGCACTTGGAATGACCTTAAAGGAGGGATTTTGGCGGTAGCGGGTGTTGGGGGAGTCGTGTCATTTACTTCAAGGCATCCACTTGTTGGCTGTTGGGCCATTCCCACCCCCATGCAGGACACAGCTTCGCTGGGTCAGTGACCCCTCAGGAAGAGGAGGAGCTCCGTCACCTGGCTGCCACGCCCAACGTCTACGAGACCATTGCCAAGAGCATCGCCCCCTCCATCTACGGCAGCACCGACATCAAGAAGGCCATCGCCTGCCTCCTCTTCGGGGGCTCCCGCAAGAGGTGGGGGAACGTCAGCCTGGGGAGAGTGCTGCCAAGGGTGTAAAGTGTGACACAAAGCCCACCTAGTCTTCTGGTGGTGCTGCCAGCCAGCTGGCACTTGTCAGCAATGCTTTGTTACCAAAAGAAAGGCTCATCGTCTCTCCTCCCTCGCTTCTTCCCACTCTGTCTCTCCAGGCTCCCGGATGGGCTGACCCGCAGAGGAGACATCAACTTACTGATGCTAGGAGACCCTGGCACGGCCAAATCCCAGCTGCTGAAGTTTGTTGAGAAGTGTTCGCCCATTGGGGTGGGTGGTCTGAGGTGCCCACGTGTGGTGCAGCTCATTTCTTCCTTCTGCTCCTTGCACAGCACCGAAGACCTGCCCGTGGTCACAGCAGAGACCTGCCTGTGCATCCACAGCTAGTCTGGCTGAGAGAGGCATGAGCTGCCGTTTCTGGTGCTAGCCTGGAGGAGATGAGGTGCAGGGTGGAGGACGAGGGGGAAGCAGATAGTGCCTTTCGTTATGATATGAGCCAGGCTATTTGCAGACATCCAAAGATGTGACTGGTGCTGCTTTGTATTGTTGAGACTTGATCAGAGGAGAGGCTGGCTGGTCAGGACAAATGAAGTTGACTGCATCTCATGCATGGACCTCCAGGCTGAGCCGAGGCACAAAATTATATTTTCAGCTGTGTTTTCTTGTAGTCTCTATTATACTCGGGCTCTGACTGCGTTGTTTCTTCAGGGGGAGAACAAATCTAATGCAGCAGTCCACCAAACAATGAATCACTCCCTGTTCTGTACTTAATACCTGTATTTCTGTGTCTGCAAGCCCTCCAGTGCATCCCAGCTGCCGAGTCTGAGGCCTGGGATTAGGCAATAGTCATGCCCTGTGCCCAGCAGGTCTGCCTTGGGCAGGTACTGAGAGGTTTTCCTGGAGGCCCTTTCGTTTCCTCCAGCAGTTCTGGGTTTTGTGGTGCTGGGAGTGCTTTGGACTCCAGCTGGTGCAGTGGGCTCCTGGGTCCCACAGTGACTGACGTGCTGTCCCCTTCCTTGTCCCACACTGCTAGGTGTACACCTCTGGGAAAGGCAGCAGTGCTGCTGGTCTGACGGCCTCGGTGATCCGTGACCCTTCCTCCAGGAACTTCTTCATGGAGGGAGGAGCCATGGTGCTGGCAGATGGGGGTGTGGTCTGCATCGATGAGTTCGACAAGGTACCCGTGGGGAAGAAAGCCCTTGGGCTACCAGCTTCTCCTGGCACAGCCTGGAGAAAGAGGGACTTCTGCAATTGCCTCACTTTCGGGGAAGGTCAAGGGAAGTTGGAGGGAAGTCCTGGTTATGTCGTGTGCTCTTGAGCAGAGGTCCTTACAGAGCCTTACCTTGGGGATTGGTGGCAGTGGGTGTGTAGCAGGTTGTAGGCAGTGAGCGGGTGTCCAGTGTAGGTGACTGATGACTTTTTTTCCTCCTTGCCTCCTTTCTGCCACCCTGGGTGAGAAGATGCGAGAGGATGACCGTGTGGCCATTCACGAGGCCATGGAGCAGCAGACCATTTCCATTGCTAAGGTGAGCTGTGGGCACGTGCTGTGCTGGGGTGAGACCCTGACTGGCCACTGGCTTTCTGAGAGCCTGGCAACCAGTGGTCATGCATCTTTTGCCAGACTTGCACGTTTTAGAATCCAAGCAGTGATTCTGATGGTTAGTGGTCTCTCTGATCTGAGACTGCTGAGCCCTGCCTATAGGCTTTGAGTTGTCTTCTTTCAGACAGCCTGAACTTCATCAGGACTGAAATGAGCTCTCTCTGCTCTTCTTGTCCATTGCTCCTCTAGATTTAGTAGTTTTGGTGGTGTCCCTGTGTCACAGCCTGATGTTACTTTTTCTTCCTTCCTACTGCTCTCCACCCCCTCAGAAGACCTACAGAAACTGCCTGACATCTGGTGCCAGATTTTCTCTCAAATTAGTTTCTCTTCATTTCCACTGCTCAGCCTTTTTTTTGAGCACCTCTTCTCCTTCCTGGTCACTCTGTCTCACCCCTTAGCTGTTCAGTTTATGGTAACAGAGCTCCCAACAAGGCTTTTTCTTGCCCAGCTAGCTGGAAACACACACTTTGCCCCTGGGGCTGACCAGGGGCACTCAGCCCTGGCTGCCCAGTTTCTGCCTCAGACTGCAAACTTGCCTGGGGTCTTTTGTGTCCTTGCCCTTGCCATGAGGTTTTAAATGATGTTACTGTTCAAGTCTCAGCTGGAGCCAGTCCTCCTCCAGAAGGACATGTGGGTCCAGCCCCATGTAGCTCCTGTGCCAACCCCCTCTCCAGTGTGAAGCCTTTACAGTGCAATTGGGTGCTGCTTAAAGGGATTTTATTTAAATGCAAGTGATTGAGGATGCGCCTCAACTGCCTTGGACCTTTCACGAGGTGTTAATAGCCCTCTAGCCCTGCTGTGGCACTACGTGATCTTGACCCCATCCATTTCTCCTCCCACCCACAGGCAGGCATCACGACGACGCTCAACTCCCGCTGCTCGGTGCTGGCAGCTGCCAACTCCGTCTTTGGGCGCTGGGATGAGACCAAGGGCGAGGAGAACATCGACTTCATGCCCACCATCCTCTCCCGATTTGACATGATCTTCATCGTCAAGGACGAGCACAACGAGGAGCGGACCCCATCCATTTCTCCTCCCACCCACAGGCAGGCATCACGACGACGCTCAACTCCCGCTGCTCGGTGCTGGCAGCTGCCAACTCCGTCTTTGGGCGCTGGGATGAGACCAAGGGCGAGGAGAACATCGACTTCATGCCCACCATCCTCTCCCGATTTGACATGATCTTCATCGTCAAGGACGAGCACAACGAGGAGCGAGACTT
>NW_008617352.1:63565-76830 GCF_000691845.1 Merops nubicus | reverse complement strand
CAGACCCAGGCCGTGGAGGGCGAGATCGAGCTGAACAAGCTGAAGAAGCTCATCTCCTTCTGTCGGATGTGAGTGAGAGCCCTGACTTTTTGGCTGCACGCTGGGAGGCAGTGGTGAGAAGGGAACCACGGCTGGCGTTGGCAAGCCTCTATCTGTGACCCCTTCTTTAACTCCCACCTTGAAAAAAGGGTGGTGGGAGCAACTCGTGGCACAGGGAAGCGAGGGGTGCCCGGGAGCCCCTCCCCGCCGTGGGGACCCTCCCGGGGGCGCTGCCTGTAGCTCGTGTCCCCCCCCACAGGAAGTGTGGCCCCCGTCTGTCGGCAGCGGCGGCGGAGAAGCTGAAGAACCGCTACATCCTGATGAGGAGCGGCACCCGGCAGCACGAGCAGGAGAGCGACCGCCGCTCCAGCATCCCCATCACCGTCCGGTGAGCCCCCCGCCCGCAGGGCCTCCCCGGGGAGGGGTCTGAAAGCCGTGCGGAGGTGTCCCCTGGGGACAGGGTGCAGAGGGGTTGGTGGCTGGGCTCGGTGTGGCCCAGCCGAAGCGAGGCCGTGCTCTCCCTTGGCCGCAGGCAGCTGGAGGCCGTTGTGCGCATCGCCGAGGCCCTGGCCAAGATGAAGCTCCAGCCCTTTGCCACCGAGGCCGACGTCGAGGAGGCCTTGAGGCTCTTCCAGGTGTCCACGCTCGACGCGGCCATGTCGGGCAGCCTGGCAGGTGAGGGGGTGATGATTCGTGGAGGGGAGTAGGAGGGACGTGCTGGGCCTGGCTGCTCAGGGCAAGGAGAGATGAGCTCTGCTCCCAAGACCAGGCTGGCAGAGGCAAGGAGTGCTGGCAGGGGCAAGGGGTGTTACCGGGCACCCCCTGGCAGGTGCTGGACCTGCTTTCTGAGCAAAGGCAAAGCAATGCCTGTGGCAGCAAGGAGCTATTGTGGGGGCTGCGGCTCACAGGAAAGGCCATGACAAATTACTCCAAGGGTTTCCACTCTTGGATGGAGGGATGGCCTGTCCACTTGTGGTTCCAAGGGCAGAGTCCAGTGCCGGAGGTGGTTCCACATCCTGCTTGTCCTTTAACATTTTTCCCTGTGGGGGTGGAGATGATGTTTCCTTGGGAGGCAGTGTGGCACAAAGGGTTTGAAGGACTCTCCAGCGGTCTGGTCCACGTTCAGCTGTGTCTGTGTAGCTTCGCAGCCTTTGAGGTTCTCTAGAGCCTCTGAGACATGCAGGTGTGGTGGAAAATAAAGGAGATGGGCACTCTGGCTTTGAGAGTGGCGTCGGGGTGGCACGGAGAGCTCACACAGCCTCTCCCTCCAGGAGCAGAAGGCTTCACGACGCAGGAGGACCAGGAGATGCTGTCCCGCATCGAGAAGCAGCTGAAGCGGCGCTTCGCCATCGGCTCCCAGGTGTCAGAGCACAGCATCGTGCAGGACTTCGTGCGGCAGGTGGGCTGGGGGCCAGGGCTCCAGGCTGCTGCTCGGGGGTGGAGAGCATTTCTGGCCATGCCTGCTTTTGAAGTTGTTTGGAGGGAGTGCTATGCAATGGGATTGCAGAGTTTAAGGAGCGTGAGGGGAGAACTCTGTTTTCTGCAAAAGGACTCGGGTCTGGGGCTGTTTGGGTTGGTTTGGGTCCTGTCCTTGGAACCAGAAGAGTTTGATTTGTGAGACAGGCTGCAGTCAGACCTGAAAATAGTGAAAGGGAAAAGGAGCTACAGTGCCTGCTGCCACCAGGCTCCCTTCCTTGGTGGGAGCACAGCCAGGCTTTAGTGGTGGTTGCAGGTTCCTGCTGGGCTCTGGTGAGCTTCTCCCCAGTGGTTCATCCCCCCCCCGGCTCTCCCCTTTTCCAGAAATACCCAGAACACGCCATCTACAAGGTGCTGCAGCTGATGATGCGACGGGGGGAGATCCAGCACCGCATGCAACGCAAAGTCCTCTACCGCATCAAGTGACCTGTCCCCCACGTGGGGAGGGACCCCCTGCTGCCTCTGTGCAGGGGGAATGCCCGTGGGGTTTTGGAAGCTCTTGGAAGAAGCTTTTCCTTGGGGAGCCAAACAGCCCAGGGCATCCCTCTTGAACCAGGGTTTGGGGCGGTTGGAGTTCTCCTCGAGTGCTCTGTCACAGTGTCATGTTGATGTTCTTTAAACTCCAGAAGCTTTTTTAGTTTGCATTCAAATAAAAACTGGTATTGGTAGCCCAGGGTCTTTGCCCAGAGGGGATGGGTAGCCCTTTTCCCCTTCAGGGGTGGTGCAGGATTGGTGCAGGGACTCATCTCGAGGTAGGATGCAGCACCAGCAGCCCTGAAGGCAGAAACTCATTTCTCACCATCATGGTTTAGGGTCAGGGCTGCCCCCAGACCTGTAACAGATGCTCTGTTAACCACCCTCCCTCAAAGGGGCAGAGAAAGGGAATAAGGGAGAGAGACTTATCGAAAGAAAAGAAAACAGTTCTAATGAAAATACTACTACTACTACTAATAATACTAAAATTACATATATAAATATATACAAAATCAGTATCAAACCCAATTCCCTCCTCCCCTCATGGGAATATGTCACCATCACCCCCTGGCTGGGGAGCAGGCCCTGGGGAGAAGTCCCAGGCTGGACTCCCTGGATTGAGTACAGAAGCTGGATTCTGGAACTTTTATACTGAATATGAGGGATAGGGGATACAATACCCCATTGGTGAATTTTAGGGTCACTTCCGTTGCCCATTCCTCCCTGCAGGTGCAGCTTTTACTTCTTTCTGCCCCCCTCTTTGTGGTACACAAGCTTTAGCAGTGACCTTGGTCTGCACACCAATCCCTGGTTGTAACTCTAAACATGGAGTGTTATCACTGCTGGAAGCAGAGAGTGCAGAAATCTGCTGTTAGCTTGAGAAAGTGCAGTTAGTTAGAAGAGCTTTAGCTGAAAAGTAAAATCCCTGAACAGAACGAGTTCTGTTCTACCCCAAACCAGGATGCTCACTCAGGGTTTGATTTCTCTATTAAGGCATAAATCCTGTTGACCCAGGCTGCCCTTCTGGGCAGAGCTCCCCTGGTGCTGGGTGGGGTAGAGCAGTACCAGGTGAGGATGGGGATGCAGGGCGGTGGCAAAGAGCTGTGTGCTCTTCCCCAGACCTCTGCCACCTTGTTTGTGTGCTGGCAGCTGTGGGGTGGGATGTCCCACCAGCCAGGAGCCTCTCCTGGGCTTTCTGCCTCAGGGGCACATTTGTGCAGCCACTGCCCTTCTCTGCTGAACGACCTTGCACGTGTCAAAATGCAGGGTTTTGTCATTTCCAGTGTGGTGTTGGTTCTCTTAAGATGTGAGGTGTGGGGAAGTATCTCTCCACACCTTGGATGGTGGGGGGCTCTGAAGACAGGGCAGCATTGGGCATGGTGGTGAGTGAAGCTGCTGCAAGTGCCAGAGAGGTGGCTGCTGAGGCTGCGGGTGACCTTCAGACTGATAAACACCCACCCAGAGAGGCTGCATGAGCAACAGAAACGTTCAGGGCCAGCAGAGGGTAGCAGAGCCTTGAGAATGCTGGGCTCTGGTACTGCACACAGTGCTGCCTCCTCCTCTTCCACCAAGAGGGGTCCACCTGGGCCAGGGTGGTGGGGTGTAGGGTGCACCCAGCCTGGCAGCTCTCACACAAGGGCTGGGATCCACTGCAATCCCTTAGGGTGGTCCAACAGCATCCCTCTTTCCTTCTGTGGGGGTGTTTGAGAGGTGCATCATAGAGTCTGCATTTGTGGAGGTCTGGAGCAGAGAGGAGGCTGGCCCAAAAGCTCCCAGTAGGATAGGCAGGGATAGGTCTCCAGGAAGCTCAGCCCAGTGATGTTATTGCTCTGTATTTCTGCGGGTGACACGTACCTCTTGGTGCTTTTTGGAGCAAGCAGTGCTGGGGCAAAAGTGGACACCCTTTTCCACTAAAAAAGAAAAAGTCTTTCCCCACACTGCTCCCTGACCACGAGGCAGGGCTAGAATAAAAGAAGGGTGCAGCTACCCTGAGCTGCTGCTCCATAGAGAGGATCAGCTCCATGGAGGAGGAATGAGTGAACATGGGACTAATAGCCACATCCTCATCTGGAGACTGAAGCTCCCATAACTGCCTGATCAAGCACTTGGTGTTGCAGCATCAGAACAAGGTCAAGCCACCTCTTGCTACAAGGAATTAGCCCCGGAACAACTTGCAGATGACATGGAATTCTGTACAAAATGTGTTAATTTGTGTGAGCCGAGGGGAGTTTCTCACTCCAAAAGGATCCAGTGCAGCTCTTGTCGCCTTTTTTGGTTCTCCATGGTGGGACTGGGCTGGGATTCATCTGAGCAGGCACCAAGAGCAGTGTCTGAGCAAGGCACTCTTCGTGTCAGTGCAGGGGAGTGAGTGCTTCCAGACAGCAAGTTGTTTTATCCAAAGTAAATGTTTAAAAGAAACCAGAGGGCTGTGCACTAAGTGCATTTGTTTGCTCTCTGTTGACTGCAAAAGGAGGTCAGGGCAACTCAATCAAGTAGGTATTTTTGCATCATAAGCATCTCAAACTGGAGAGATGTGCATGTGCTTCCTGGAGGAGAAGGGTTTGGATGAAGGCTTGCTTGGGGTGCCTGGCTTTGGGGCAGCTTCACTAGGTTGGATTCTTTTTGTACACCAAACTCATCAGAATATCTCTGTAGAAATGTCCCTGGAGCTCCTCTTCTGTAAAACCCAGCAAAGCTGACTCACCACATCTGCACCACTCGAATCTCCTCTGCCTCAGTGTAGGATGGGAGCTGTTGCAAAGCAGCAACTTAACCTCTGAGCGTGTTGTGAGTGTCACTTCCTCCATAAAACACAACAAAAGCCAACTGCAGAGTCCTGAGGGCTGCTGCTCAGGGGTGTGAGAGAAACACTGGCAAGAGGAATATGCTGATATGGGCAGTGTGGGAGATGATCTGAGCTGGTCCACCAAGCACTGACCTCAGAAGAAGGAAGCCAGGGCTCCTTCCCCCTTCTTCTTACTGACTTACTGGGCCAGTTGAGCAAGTGACTTCATCTCCTTGCATGTCCTGGATAATAACTTTTTTGGAGCAGAGACCGCCTCTCACCAGTTTGGTGTAGTGGCAACTGGCACAACAGTTGCCCAGTCTCAGGGACAGTCTCTACCTGCTGGCATAAATAACACCAACACGTTCTGGGGACTTTCCAGCCCTTGCCAGGCTGAGAACTGATGTCCCAAAATACAAATACATCCAAAGGCAAATCCAAAATTTGAGACAAATCCAAAATTTGTCCCAAAGGCAAAGACCAAGAGACAAAAGGAGCAGTCTCTGGGAGGGAGACCATGGTGCAGCAATGCCATGCTGCCATGGCATCACCCTGTGGAACACAGGTCGTGGGTCTGGATGCCTGTGATGTGGTCTGCTGGGTGTAGGTGTCTTATGCTGAGTTTCAAGTCCTTCAGGAAGTTTCTATAATGACCTCTATCCCCTTATTCCAGGCTAGGTTCCTTCAGAATCCCAAAGCACTGATTCTCCCACAGCTGTGATGTACAAGTGCCTGTTACTGCTCTTCATCCCATTTTGCCCATCCCTTTGCAACAGCCTTTGCCCCTTCCTGCACATTTCTGCTCTGGCTCTCTCCCAGCAATGCCTGTGAGTCCATTTTCTCCTCCTCCACCCCACTGCATGCCTCACGCCTGCTTTCTCTTCTCCTCTACATGGTCATACTCCTCTATTCCCCTTCCTGGCCACTGTGGTCAGTCCTTGGCCACCTTGCAGAGTGCCCAGCAAAAGCCTCTAGCCTGCTGGCTTCATGGGGAGGCAGGACACAGGGGTGTAATGTGCTGGATCAGCTCTCAGGGCTCTCAGTTAGGAGCTAGACACCAAAGGACATGCATCAGAGAATGTCCCCTGGACCATCTGCTGCTTCTTGGCTGTCCCTCTCCTCCCTGCCCTTCAGCTTCTATCCAGCCAAGATGTTCCACCTCCTCTCCCTGTTCTTGATCTTTACCTCACCTCAGCATCCCTTTTTGTTTCTAGCACTTTTCTTTTTTTTCCTTTTCTCAGTCTCCTGGGTGGGCAATTTGGCCAGGCAGCACACTGGGCAGCAGAGCCAGGCAGCACTGGTTTGTAGGCCCTTTGCACCACACACTTTTGGATCCTCAGAATGAAAGCAGGAGCATTATCCTGCCTGCCTTCATCAAACTAGCTATGAAATGCCTGCTGGGTGGGAAGCAGGTCTATCCACAGCTGGCCACATGCTGTGTGCTCATCAGCAGCCAGCACCTCTGTGGTATAAATAGGCACCTATAAATAGACACGTAGGCATCTTTCCTTTCTGGAAATCCTTCACTTGATGGAGTCTGTCAGGTCTCAGGCAGCACCTGGTACTTTGCTCTGTCACATGTGGTCATGAGGATGAGCTTCAGTATGTCACCAGGACCCCAGAGTTAAACACACAGTGCCCAAGACATTTTAGGAGGTTTTTAGAGCAACAGTTGAGTGGTCAGCTAGCATACAGGTAACAGCACCAGCCTGGACCCTCACACCAGGACAAGGTGCACACTCAGCATTATCAGTTACCTTCTCTTTGTGTTTTGCAGTGTGGCTGTGTATGGTGGGCTGACCAGGAGTGCAGAGACTGTCACCAATCCAGGAGCTTTCCCATCCCTGTGGGTTCAATGAACAGCTTTCCCAGCAGCACGTGGCTCTCACTAACTCCTCAGTGGCAGCCCTGCGTACCTGATGCTCAGTCCAGAGCTTTTGGCAGCACAGTTGGTGTGATGGGGGAACTACAATGTCTGATTTACCCAGCTTCTCTGGAGTCAGACAACTAAACCATCAAGGTTTCCACTGTAGCATCAGTACTGGCAAAGAGGGTGAAGCTTCCCCAGTCTTGAGATGTGCTGAAACTTGAGTTGTTGAGGTTGGAAGGTCCCTTTTGTCCCAGCTCACCTGACCTCCTGAATGACATGAGGAGTCTTAGAGGCCCAGCCAAAGAGCCCAGCAATTCAAACACTCCATGGGCAAAAGCCAGTGCTCACTGGCTGCCTTTGTTTGATGTAAAACTGGCTTGCTTTCCAAGAGACTGGAAAATAGGTGCTCTAAAATGGCCAAGAAAAGTTCATCCCAAAGGGGCTCAGAGTGATAAACATCACCAACTTGCAGAAGCACACACATTCGTAGCCAGGACCACACAACCAGCCACGTGTGTTCATGCAGAATGAGACAAGATGTATCCACACCTGTATTCCATGTGACCTGGCAGATGTATTGCTGCAGTGCCTCCCTGTGCCATGCTATTTGACTGCTTTCCAAAACCTGGGTGGAGAAACCAGGACTTCTGTTCTTTTGTGTCTTGTACTGGAGAAAAGGGTAACATTAGGTCAGAGAACCAGCTCAGAAAGAGAAGCCCAGAATCTGAGTCCTTGCTCGATGAGAAAAACCAGAAGACCTACTTGTTTGTGGCTCATGCTGAATGCCCCAAACCCAGAGACACACAATTTACAGTCATGACCCCTTCACCTTCCTTGCTCCTCAGAGGATAAAATGGTTTCCTGTTTATTCCAATGGGCAGCTGTTGTATCCACAGGGGAGAGCAGCACTCATGGTTAATATGGCTGATGTCCAGAGGCGTTCTGCAGAAGTTGTTTGTTTGTTTGCTGGGGCATCCAGCAGCTGCTGGATGTTGCCTTTGGGAGTAGGAGACTCCCAGACAATTCTCAGATGCTTGAGCATGGGAGAGGACTCACCCCCACACACACTGGGATCCACAGGCAGGAAAGAGGTCCTGAAGGCTTCATCAGCCTCTGCCATGTGTTGGAGTACCTCAGGAACAATAGATCCTTCACCTGGTTCATCTGTGCCCTGGGCATGTTCTGCATTATCCATGGAAGAGCAGAGGCCGTGCACTGCCTTGGGGGTCTCATAACCTCAGCAAACCTGCTAGCCATGAGACATCCAGGACCAGAGAGGGAAACTCCCTGTAGTCAGTGCCCAGACAGAAGTCTGGGGGCACGGGCAATCCCTGGAATTCACCAGAGGAACAGTATTACCCTGGGAGTCACTCCTTGGGTTGCTTTTGGGATCACTTGGACAGAAGGAAGTGTCCCAGGATGTGGAGGATGCAGCCCCTGGGGGGTTGCCTGCCAGACATGCAACCAACATAGGCCTTCACCCACATGGAGGAGAGTCAACACCCTTGGGAAGGGAGCATCAAAGACAATTAAATGCAGGAGAAAGACAAAGCCTGCTGCTTCCTGTGTCTGTGTGTTTCTCTGCTGACATCAAGAGCACTTCAACCATTTACTTTCCTTCTTTGCTTTTGCCTGGCAGGGCTGTGTTGGCTTCTCGTGTTTTTAAATGCCACAGTGACCCAGATTTGGAACAGGCAGGTGGTGATCCAGGCAGTGGGTTTGTATCTGGCTCTGCTTATGCAGTCAGCTAGGAACTGCTGAAATGGAAAGAAATCAAAGCCGAATCTCCAGTGACCCCTACACGGGTGTCAGAGTCACCATCAGTCTGGAACTGGGGCACTGAGACACAGGCTGCAAAGTGGAGGCGTGGTGAGCTAGTCTAATAAATCACTTGTGCCCTCTGGTCAGGCAATAGCTGGTACCAACCCTGTGTCTTATGAGGAGCAGCTGGGGGAACTGGGATTGTTTAGTCTGGAGAAGAGGAGACTGAGGGGAGACTTTATTGTTCTCCACAGCTCCCTGAAAGGAGGTTGGAGTGAGGTGGGGGTTGGTCTCTTCTCCCAAGTAAGTAGCAATAGGACAAGGGGAAATGGGCTTAAGTTGCACCAGGGGAGGTTTGGATTGGATAATAGGCAGAATTTATTTCCTGAAAGAGTGGTGAGCCATTGGAACAGGCTGCCCAGGGAGGTGGTGGAGTCACCATCCCTGGAGGGGTTCAAAAAACGTGTAGACATGACATTTCTGGACATGGTTTAGTGGTCACCTTAGTGTTGGGTTGATGGTTGGACCTGATGATCTTGGAGGTCTTTTCCAACCTCCTTGATTCTACAATTCTATGATCTACTCATTGGCCTTGGTTTCCAGCAGCACCTATTCTGCACATCTCCAGGCTGGAAAAGATGCTGGCTCACAGGCAGTGCAGTAGCTGAGGTCTTTGGAGAACCTCTGCTAAAGTGGTAATTTGTTTTAAACATGTAAACCCCCTGCTTCTTACTTCAGAAAGGATGTAAATGGTTCTGCTCTGGGCCTCACAGTGAGCAGCATGAGGTAGGTGAAATCTAAACAGCCTGAATTGTTTTCAGCCAGCTACCATCTCTGGTTTTTCTGGCTGGTTTTCTGGGCTCCCTCATGTGAAGGTGCACAAGAGTTAACAGCAAAGCAGGATGGATGAAATCCAGCTTCTTCAGCCCCAGGGGGATTTCCTTCATCCTACCAATGCCACATCCACAATATTCCTTAATCCTTCTGAACGCTCCCCTGCTCTTTAAGAGGCAGAGAAACGTCTGCCATTAATCTTCACCTTTGCAATGTCTCCCTCCTCCTGTTGGTAGCTGTCTTTGTTTTCCCCACAGTTCTTCCCTCTTAAGCCTTCCTGTCCTCATGGGCTGAGTGACAGCTGTCTGTGTGGAACACCTCTGCTCCTCAAGAGCCCAGTGACAGCAGACAAATCCCCTCTGAAGAGCTGTGCCAGGCTGTTCTATCTTTGCTGCTGCTTCAATGATGCCTCCTCAGCAACTCCAATGAAATGGAACCTGATTTTCCTACTCGTGCCATCCCTACTGATTTCTGGCAGGATAGTCTTCCCAGAACGGGTTTCCCAGGTTTCAGCCCCAGTCCCTGGATTGGCAGCAGCAGTGTTCCATGCCCACCTCCATGCTATCATCCTCTCACCACCCCTTGCCTGTTTCATCCTCTCTTGTGCCCCTCTCCCCGTGCACATCCCTGTGGTGTGTGAGATCACATACAATAGAGCAGGATTTCAGGCAGAGTGCAGATCTGGGCCTCACTGGCAAGAAAAGAGTCCCTGCTCCAGCATGTTTCAGCCAAATACATTGACAAATAGCAGAGGTGAGGACTGTAATATGTTAGTGAGAGAAAAAGTGATGGCAGTGCCTCTCTGCAGAAGGTAAATGGGTTTCTGCTGAAGCGTAAGTTAAATAGCAGAGGAATGATGATCTTACAAATGAAACACACCTCCAGGGGCTTCCTCCTGCATCGGCCACTGATTTACTGTGTGACCTTCAGGAGTTCATTCAAGCTCTCCCTGCCTTGGTCACTCCTTCTGTCAAACAAGCCCAGTGACAAATTCCTTTCTCAGAGAGGTCTTGCGAGGACAACGCATCGCAGGATACATCAGAGGCAAAGTGTTTTTTCACCAAGACCACATTTGATCTCCTCAATGATGTAATGTGGCACATTAGCTCAGCAGTGCTAAGCTGGGAGCCTCCCACTCAGAGCCAGTCCCACCTGCCTCAGGCGAGGGCGTGTGGTGCCCCTCTGCAGCCACCTCTTAGCCCAGCTTCTCCTTCTCCCCCTCCTTCCCTGGGTATCTTTTTAGCCTCACCAACACCTCCTCCCTTGCTGTAGCTCATGGTCTTCAAAGAAGAGCCCTTGCCTTGGCACAGATGGGCACAACCAATCGCTTCCCTTTAAGGGGAGATGTTGCCTCAGCAACCAAAGTTTTGAAGTCAGGCAAAGTTCTGAAAAAACAAAAAAAAAAAGAAAAGCACCAACACAATTGTGGTGGGAAATGACACTAGGGAACAAATGCACCACGTTGCCATGGCAGCCTGAATACTTGCACTCAACTTGGTGTTTTGAAAATATAAAAAGACTGTGCTTCAAGCGAGTCCAACTAACTTCATGCCTTTGTCAGGTAGCTGCACAGCACCAAGTGTCTGGTGTTTATGTTTCATACCTGGTGTGTGGATGATTCCATCAAGCCCAAAATGGAAGTAGCTTTTGTGCTCTGTCCAATGGAGGCATTTGAGAGCGCAGATTTTTCTGGGTTGCCTAGTCTGGTATTGATCTGTTTGGGTTATTTCCGTCACTTGAAGTCCATCAGTTCTTGGTTGTCTTGGTTTCCACATCTGTGTTTTATCTGTTATTTCTTTCGGTGCACTTTTGTGCCGCTGAGTCCAGGCTAAAAACAGCAAGTGATTTGTTCAAGAACATGGGTCCTCCTCCTCATCCCACAATAATTCATGCCTTTGCTTTGAGCCATGTGGCGTGTGAGTGGCTTTCAGGGGCCACAGTCTGCTTCATTCAGGTCTGTGAGTTGAACCAAATGTGTTTTCTCCATCAGGTAGGTGCCTTCTCCTAATTATAGTGAGGAAGAGGAAGAACCAACCTGAGGGTATTCCTGTGCTTGTTGGACAGACTCTCTTTGCAAATCCAAAGAGAAGATTAAATCCCAAATGGCTCATAGGAGGAGGGAGATTCCCAGTGTTTGAGAACTAATCTGGGGCCCTGACACTGGGTTTCATTCCTTGCCAGTAAACTCTTTCTGGGAGCTGAGCAGAGCCCACCAGTGCCTTTGGCAGAGTCAGCCCTCCTCTGTTGGCAGGGACACCCCCCAGCTGAGGATGCAGCATGCTGCAGGTGCAGCAAGGCCAGTTATGGACCCCCATGTGCCATCCTGGGCTGGGTGCATGCCCAGAGCACCCTGCTGTGGTGGCTTCCCACCCTACACCACGCCACAGCTGAGAGATCACATTCTACCATCACCCATGAAGACCTTTTGTTTTCCCTCGTCCACCGGGGTGTATTCTTCTATTGCCCAATCCACCCTTGCATCATATCATCTGTGGCTCTGCTTCATCTTGGTTAGCCTCCTCCCTGCTGCCCTGGGTGGTCCAGCGTTGGCTGCTGTTACTTGTAGGCTGTGTGGGAGTGACCTAATTTGGAGAGACTATAGAAGGAGCCTCGGGAAGCCCGCAGGGGAGCGGGGATTTCTGTGTTCCTTGGCAGGAGCTCAAGCCACATACCCTACCCCTACAGCTCCTGGGCTCTCTTCCCTGTGTCACCTACTCCCCTGGTCCACATGGACATCTCACCCCAAACTGCTCCTTGCCAATTAGAGTATTAAGGAGACAGTTTATCTCAAGTGTTTTGGAGAGAGCATCACTGTTCTTAATTACTTGGCGTTGCAAAGGTTTCTAGTCTCTCATTTCCCCTTGACAGTTTTATTATGGAAATATTTTTTACTCTGGGCTCCGTCCTCAGTGGTTTTATGTGGCATGTACAACAGGGGCTCCTCAGTGCTTGTTCTCAAGCAGCTCAAACGAGAGATTGGCTTGAGAGAAAACACTCGGCTGACTCCAAGGAGGCAAGCAGAGAAATGCCAACAGTTTTATGAGGACACACTCTGCTCAGCTCCAGCTCCCCAGCCTCCAGCCCCCACACCTGCCCTTTCCTCTTTTGGGTTTTTTTTACGTGGAAGGGTCTGTCTTCTGCCTGCATATGTGGTATAAGGGTTTCACAGCCACCAACGAGGGACAGGCCGTTGAAAGCAGAGAGTGTGTAGCCCAGCTTGAGCCAGTCACCCTGCCCTGGCCATGGAGGCTTCCAGGGAGTGGGGTCTGGGTAGGGTGTTCAGATAAGGGGTGGAGGTTGGTCTCATGTTATGGTCATATTTTCCCTGGGGTTGTAGCTCGTATTAGCAGGGATGAGTAAAGCTGGATTGGTGGGAATGAAGCAGAAATGGTTTCCTAGAGAAGTCCCAGTGGATCCGTGGTGGTTGCTTTGCTAATATTTTATTCCTAAGAGTTGACTCACTCTGTCCAGAGGGTTTCTGATCAGTAGTGGCAGAGTCTGCCTCGCAGGACAGAAGCTGGTGACGTGGATTTTTCCAGGATGGTGAATGAGGCCCCATACCGTTACCTCTGGATGCTCATCCCAGGACATGTAAGGAAGGTTTCTGTAGCTAGGAAGTGTTCTGTGCCTATGTGGCTGCCTGGAGTTTTGGGTCATTGCTTGGGTTTTGCCACTTTTGGTATCTGCAAGGCTTTGTGTGTGCATCCACATACGCCTGCCCTCATCTGCAAGCTGTAAATCACCATGCCCCTCAGCCAGAGGAACTTTAGCTCCAAACACCCCTGAGAACTACCAGCTGAAAACACTACCAGCAGAAATAACCGGGGAGACGTGCAATTTTCCACATCCTAAAACAAGAAAATGGCTGTGATTTCTCACCATACTTTTTATTTTTTTTTTAAACGTGGCTGAATGAATCCCTTCTTTCTGGTCCCAGCAGCCAGCAGCTGGCACAAACTTCTGTTTATGCTGTGTGTGCAGATGCGCAGAATCCCAGGATCACTCCACAGGCTCCTGCCACACCCG
>NW_008617352.1:50303-63534 GCF_000691845.1 Merops nubicus | reverse complement strand
CAGGAATGAATTATACAGTCAGGGAAGGAGGAGAGGGAAGAGGGAGTTGAAGGTCACACCA
Organism: Merops nubicus; assembly: GCF_000691845.1. Lineage (NCBI taxonomy): Eukaryota > Metazoa > Chordata > Aves > Coraciiformes > Meropidae > Merops > Merops nubicus. The sequence continues at coordinate 63,473 of NW_008617352.1, read as the reverse complement.
GATTGTGGTATCTGTGGGACTGAGAGGAGGGTGGCATCACTGACAATGCCAGAAAGAAGGAGAAATGGCAGGTGATAGAGGACAGGTTAGGTGTTTGGTGTCACAGATGATGCAGGAGGAACTATAAGAAAGGTCATGAGGAGTCTACATCAAGGAGGAAGATCAGGGAAGGGACATGGTGGAGATGCCAGGGGAAAAGACAGTAGCTAAGGGGATAAAAGTGGGGATGTTGTGGAGGAAAGCAGATGAGACCCCAGTGAGGCTGGAGAAAGAGGGTAAGAAAGGAGATGCTTAGGGAGGGACCAGGGCTTCTGCAGCTGGTGCAGGTTCTCAGTGGAGGCTGAGGTAGGTCCAGCAGACCAAGGAAGGGATTGTTGGTGTGTGTCACTGGGCTATCTACACCTGTGCTGGTGTAGGGTTGTCCCAGCAGTGGACAGTCCAGCAGTCCCTGGAGTGACAGTGGGACATAGGGCCAGTGCAGACAGACAGATTTGGAGTGCTGGGTCACAGACTGCCTTACCACTGGTTCTCAGGAGATATGAGCTCCTCCTGGACACTTGCTCTCCACCTGAAAGCTATCTGTCCTCTAGCAAGGCATGCTGTCATATCCCTGAGGTAGTAGGACTAGACACAACCCATCTTCCCGCAGCCAGGGCAGAACCTTTCTGGGGCCTCAGGGGAAACAGACCCTCACTCCTGCTTCTTTTGCACATCCCCAAGGGCCTCCAGTTTGGCCCTGCACTGATGTGGGATTCATGTGTGACCATTTGCTAACAGCCAGCATGAGATGCAGAGGTGAAATGGGTTTTCCAGCAACCATTTCCTCAACACAGTTCTCATCCCTAAAGAGAGAGGGGCCAGCATCTCCTCTTGGGACCATTCTGCACTCAGCCCCAAGCCTGAAAGCATTATTGCTGTGCAGAGGCAGTGGCAGCAGAGCTCCAATGCCCAGGGGAATGTGCAGAAGGCAGCAGAAAGAGACGCCAGCGTGCTGATGAAGTTAACACCCAGCAACACCTGAAATCAGAAAGGAGGAGGGAAGCATTATCTCTAAGTACCGAGGCCATCAGGATGGACCAGGAGTACCAGAGAGTGGAACAAGCAACGACAGGTATACTGAAATAAATGACTCAGAAAAGGGCTGGTCACACTTGATTTGCCAGAGCCAGCTCGTGGTGAGCTGTGACACTCAGCAGTGACCACTTTCAGATGATTCATTTGGAGGCAACCGTGAATCTGTCGTCTTGGGAACCATTGCCCTGAGAGCCTTGTCTAACCCTGAGGCAGGTGGAATTTGGGAGAGATGGGATGGAGGGGGCACAGGCCTTTGTGTTGTTGGTAGGCAAACCTCATCAGCAAATGAAAAATTTTAGTGAAATCAAAAAACAAGGGTTTTTGTTTTTAGACCTTCAAGTTCCTCATGTTTGTTATGTCATAGAGAAAAGAAAAACACTGGGAGTTCAGAAGGAAAAAAAGGCCTCTTTTGATTTTCAGTGCTGCATTTTCTACCCAAGCCAGGAATGAAAATTCCTGAAGATGGCATTCGTCTTGGAAGAAGATAGATCATCTCTAAATATGTTAAAAGAAAAAGTCAGATGGCTTTCCACAAGAGTGTTTTGCCATTCCACGTCCCAGGTCTCTTTCAGTTTGCACAGAGGGTCGTTCCATGAAGACCCACTTAGGACACCCTTTGGCAACAACATCCCCTCAGCAGGGTCTTCCTGGGACAGCCCAGATAACAGAACAAATAATTTCTTCTTTGAAAAACAGCTCCCAGACAGTCTCTGGGCACTCTCAGTCTGGTTTTGAGCACAAGATGTGGCTTGGTCATTACAAATTCCCATCCTTAAATAAATTTACACTGGTGCTTCACAGGGAATGTTTACTCCTGCTTCTCTGAGTTCCAGCCATCAAACAAATGGGTTTTGCTTAATGAAAAGCACTCTGCAGGAGTGCTCCCTTAGCTGGGAGATGGTGGGTCAGGAAAGGAAATAAACAGAGAAAAAAAGGGATGTATTTCTTCTTCTCTTTGAACTACAGATTTGTGGCAAGATCCCCCATTCTGCAAATTTGTTAGACATGGTGTTGTTTGACTTCAGAGTTAAAAATCCATAAAGCAAACAAATTCATTTTAAGCTTCCCACATGGATCTCAAGAAGAACAAGATATTCTTTTGCACTGCAGCATAATTTGCAGTCTTTGATGATTTCATTAGTATTTTTTTTCTTACCCTACCCTAGCAGGGTGGGAGGTGTTTCTGAAGGATACTATTCCACCTTGCCTGAGCAGGACTCCCTGTTTCATGGCAGAGAACAGGTCCAGTTGAGAGAAGTCAGGAACTTTAGGGAAAAGGGTAGTGGATTTACCAGAGGGATGATTACCATCACAACTGACCTTGTAGATGAATGTTCCCAAATGTAAATCTCAAAGACTTAAAGAGATCCTGGTCTTGACTGTTAAATGGAGTCAAACTGTTTCAAAAACAATCAGATGATTAACGCTGGTGTTTGTAGAAGACTCCAGACAGGGTTGTCTGGTTTTTGCTGGTGTGTTGTGTTTGCTTTGCTTCTAGAACCAGTGCTGCTCTAGGTCTCAGCATGGCCATAGTCACAGAAGATGATTCTGGGATTCTGGATCCTGGGATTCTGGATCCTGAAGGCATGACAGCAACTACTACCACATAACCCCTTGAAAAGAAGTTGCATTCACAGCAGTGAGCTGCAAGATGACAAGGACCCCTGTTAGCAGACCCATACTTCTCCCTCTGCACATCCAGCATGGTGACAAAACCAAAAGTGATGATTTCCAAACTAGGTTCATGTGATTGGTGTCAGTGGAGCTAAGGTGAACACAAGGTAAAAACAGCCACGGTGATGCAAACCCAAGGTCCAGCTTTCCTTTGCCTCTTCCAGAAGACAGTTGCAGGCATAAGGAAGAACACAGCATGCAGGGTACGTCTTGAGTGGTCTGGCCCCAGGACAACCCTTCTAAGAAACCAGTGGTTACAGGAATTCCTGAGATGGAAGATGCTGCTGGGTGACTATGCTTAGCAATCATTGGAGGACCCAATTATAACTTCCACAACACCTTGGAAAGAAGTTCCACTGTGCGATAATGAGCATCTTTTGCCAAGATTCAGAGCTCTTACTGCTGTCATTTTTACTACATTTTTATACTTGACAGTTTACAAAACATTGTAAAATTATAGGAGAGTGAACTGGATACAGTTGTGCATGTGTCGGATTGTGAACTGAATCTGGTGTTTCATTGCTAGAGAGAGAGACTCCCAGCAGCCTGGTGATGAGCAAAACCCCTCCCAGCCACAAAGGAAACAAAGAAAACAATAACGCTGAGCTCTGTTATTATTATTTATAAGATGAGAATATTTCCTATTCTTAAGAAATAACGTGCAAAGTTATTTTCATGGAACATTTTTGCAGAGCATCTCAGTGCTGAATTCTATGACCAAAAAAGGGTTTCTTGGGGTTTTTGAACTGCTTTTCCCAAATCTGGGTAGCATATAGGATTTTCCAGGGATCTTAAACACTTATTTGGTCAGTAAATACATGGGGTGTCACAGAGTTTTGTAGCCAGATGGTGTTTCTGCAGCTTTGCCTGGTACTGAGCTTACCCGTTCACACAAGCAAAGGCTACTGTGGAGCTTTCACCTTATGAAAATATTCCTAGAGTGATGGAAGAGGAAGAATTTTAAACAGCTATTGAGAAAAGAGGGTTATGCAGGAGTGAGATGTTTCACATAACAAGCAAAATTTCAAAAGTAAACCAAACATTAGAAATGAACCAAACAACAGAAAGAAAAGCAGAAACATTTTGAAATGCATAAGTGCATCCTCATGGAGATGCCCTTTATACAACCTAGAGCCATTTGGTTTGCTCTCTGCTCACCATGTAAGGAGCTTCTTGCATTATCTGTGTAGCGTTGCAACATTGATGCTTGTATACAATGAGTAATTGTGTTTGCTTTCAGTGAACAGCTCCAGCCTCCTAGCTTGGTTTCTTTAGCCATATTCTTGTAGCCATTCTACAGATGGTGCCTGATATAGTTCCACTTATTCATTAATAACACGTGTTGTGGCTTCTTCTGATGTAGACATTAACCAGGCATCCATGAAGTTTCTAACAAACTTTTCCACCACCACATACATTAAAATGAAAAATTGTTGGTGACCTCTTTTGCAAGCCATTAATGATGACACGCAACTTGGCTGATGAATCACAAGTTTGATGTAGATTTAGGCTATGTTTTTGTCCATTTTAGTCCCCTGATATTATAAATATATTTTCATTCTGTCTCTACCATGCCCTATCCCACATCCACTCAGTATTTTATAACCTCCACCTTAACACTTAAGCCACTAGACAGTGTCCAGAGCATCAGTCAGGCAAAGGACATCCAAAATAGGAGAAATGGGTTTATTAGCATTTTGGAGCTGGAAATTTGGGTAAGGTTATTGAGACAACTTGGCAAGCAAACTCCTTCTGGGACTGAGTCATGATGTACTCAGTCCATATGATTTTCCTTCTTGGCATCAGAAATCCTCTTCATCACAATGAGGGTAAAGAGCCCCATGATGGGAGTCGAGAAAGCTCTTTGGCAACTGGGGAACTATGGAAGACAAGACAAGAGCAGAAATCTCAAAGTGTACTAAAGGAGATGCCTGCACTACTCAATCTTTATCATTATCATTACCTGCAATTTGGGATGCTGCTTTTGTAAAGCCCAGACCCATGAGCTCGATGACTGTCTTAATTGCAATTAAAAAACCCCAAACAAACAAAACAAAACAAAACAAAAAAACAAAAAGGCAAAACCCCAAAACCAAACTTTTTGTGTTAGGAGAGAGAAATCTGACAAAAAAGACTAACACACTTTTCAGAAGTTCAAAATGAGAGGGAAAAACAGTGAATCCAAAGTTTCTCAGCCATTAACATTTCACAGCTCAAAATACAACTGGGAATTTCTTAGACTCCAGTTTAACACTCTGGAGCCACCAGTGCTGCAGTTTTGACACCACTGGAGGACAGGAGAGCTTAGAAGTTGTAATGCAGGATTGGAGGAGACAGCAGGCACAGGGAAAGGTCAAGAGGAGGGAGGATGTTTAGGCTCATCTCTGCTCATCTGAAGGAGGCTGTCAGTCCTGGGAGGGTTAAGAGTTTCCAGGGGATGGAAACTCAGCTCCAGCCCAGTCCGGCTCCGACGCGGCAACACAGATAAAATAAACAGGAGTGGAGTGTTAAGATATGCACATGCACCAGGTCTGTGCAATGTCTGGGCCATTTTGCTTCACTTCACAAAGCTATTCTTCTTTTTTGACTTGCACGGTTAGCCAATTTTAAACGTCCTGTAGACTGTTTCATTTAGGAGAAAGAAGGTAATACGGAGCCCTGTATTTCTTTACTGCTCTATTTACAAAGACAGTACATGAAACCCTCTTCCCGTGGATGAAAGAGGATTGAAAGAGCAAGAAGCAGTTCCTTTCTTCACAATTCTGAACTAGCATTTAGCCCCAATGTCTTTTTCTCAATTCTGAACTAGCATTTAGTCCCAATGTCTTTTTCTCTATGTTCTTTCATTCCTGTGTTTTTCCCTCCCTCAGCACTTACTTTTTTTGTTTGTTTTTCTTTCCCAAAAACCAGATGTATGTAGAGGGTTCGTTTGTTTATTTTTCCTTTAATAAAAAGTCTTCTAGGAAATTTAGACAGCAAGTTGCCCAATGAACAGCAGAAAGAATGCAAAGTGGGTTCCTATAAATTCGTACCCACTCACCCTGTCTCTGTTTCCACTCAGAGCCCACACGACACAGACGGTGATCATCTGGCTGATATCCATTTGGAGTATGGCTTCACAGCACTCCAGACTGGAAAAATAACTGTTAAATGTACACTGTGGCCTTTCCCTCAGCAAGTTCCTCGTTGGATTTCTTCACTTGGTCATTGATTTTCATGCAACTTGTAAGAATTTGTTATCTTTGTGACTTCCACTGTAGAAACTAGAAAGACTGATGGCCAGATAACATTGTCTCATGTCTTAATTTCCTTAGGACAGACAGATGGAAAAAAATCCACCTTTTTTAAATTTTAATGAGCTGAAGAAAGAAAGAAAAAAAGAAAAGAAGAAGGAGGAAGAGATGAGAGGGAGGGAAGGATATGGGGAACAAAGGAAAAACACATTTTAAGCCAATGTGAGAGCAGAAAGAAAGGAGAGAACAAGCAGTCAAGAAATAGAGACAAAGAATCAAAAGTAATCTACACATACAACTTAGGTAAAGGCATTTTATTCTGCCTATTTTATAAAATCAATTAAAGCTGCCTTGCAAATAATGGTGCAATTAAATCATGCTTCTCTAAGGAAGTCAACCATGAAAATAATAAAATATAGTTATGCCATCTGCAGAAACAGCTGTCAAATATCTGCTGTCTCTGTTTTGGTGAATCTGAGTGAGTTTGAGCTGGTGCATGTATGCAGAGAATATATATATAGTTCTATAAAGAGGACAGGTGATATGATGTAGTCCTTTCTCAAGCTGCTTTTAGCCAAGTGCTTAAACATACATATATCAAAACGTTTTTGGCTGAAAGCATGGATATTACACTGTGGTCAAAGCCCTAATGTTGAAGTTTGGACTGTTGTCCAGCAGGACCAAGGGCAGTGGTGGGGAGCTGTCAAAGAGAGGCAGCATGTCCCAGCCAGGGCCCCCAGTTTAGCCCCAACTCCATGGGCTGCAGAGCCAAGGGATGTCCAACCACCTCCTTGGTCCTTCTTGCCTCTTTGAGACCAGGGTCTCCCAGGTCCTGCAGATTATCTGCTGCCATATGGCTTCAAACTCAAGAGAGAGAAGTACAATATGGCTCACCACCCTCTGATCCTTCTGCCCTACTCCACACTCTGAAGAGCTTCCCTTCCTACCTCTGCACCTCGCTGTTGCTTCTCCTCTCTCCAACACGGTGACTGGCCCTGGTGGGCAAACCCTCTGCCTCCAACCCTCACAGTTGTGAACCTGTAAGATGAAGGCTCCACCAGCCTCAGTGAGGATGCCAGTTGGAGTCACTGATGTGCAACCACGCAGGATGACAACTCACTTGCTCCTGCAACCAAGTAAGAAACTGGCATAGAGTAGGAAGGGGAATGCAGGCAGTCATCATGGGGTGATTCAGATGTGAGCGAGGTGAACCAGGAAGCAGAGGGGTGATGATGACATCTCACCATCCCTTTCCAGATCATCATTTCATGGATGAGCACTTGCAAATCCCAAGCATTAGGCTCCCACCTCACCTTCTCCCCAGTCTTGCCCTGTTGCCACACCATGACGTGTGGCCTGAGCTGCACAATTCATCACCATGCCACAACCACCCTGTGGGGCCACAGAAAGCTGCACCCAGCAAAGAGTAACGGGGCTCATAGGTATCTTAAACTCAGTGAGGAAGCAAGGCACAGAATGTGCCTGAGAGCCTGAACCCCAGCTAACACTGCAGCTGGTATCCAGCTAAAGGAGCAGAGAGGGTTTAGGGCTGCACTTCCAGGGGTAGGCAGATAGGCTGGCTACTCTTTTAGATGGAGCTCCTTTTTCTAGGCTGCTCAGAGAGCATTGCTGCCCATCTCAAAGGAGGAAAAAAGGCATTTTGCTCTTTGGGTTCAGCCGTCCTGTTCCTCTCCTGTGTGTGCTTGAGAGAAAGGTTTTTTGAGGCCACTTGGTTTCATGCTGATGTGGCTGGTGCACTCACTGGCACGGTCGCCTGGAGGCCTGACCGGCCTCGTCAGGTCCCCATGTCCCACGAGAGCCTCAGGAAAAGGAACTTCCAACTGCTGCCTGATGTGGCAGTCTCTCCCTGGGTTAAGCTGCAGATATGTTAAAGTGACAAGTGTGGGTTTGCTCCAGCCATGTGACAATGAATAAACCCCAACTGTGTGATTCAGATCATGTAGATGCTGTGTGATCTGAGTGAGGGTGCAGGGGCTGGCGCGTAGGTCGGAAGAAAGTGGGAGAAACTACAAACTGGTGTCCTCCTCATCATGCAGGGAGGGAGGTACTTGTTAAAACACAGTGGTTTGGTTTCTGGAGCAGTGGCTTCTCTGCTTTGGACTGCCTGTGCCCTGAAGTTTGTGATCTGCCTCAGGAGACGTACAGTGATGCAGGTTTCACAGCATTCACGTTTGATTTCAGCCCTGTGTGCCAGTGGGGTAGGTCTTGACTAAGTCCTACAAGAACAGTAGATCTAGGTATAAAAAGAAAATAACAAGGAAGGCAGTGAAGTGATTTCAGCTTAGGAGTTTACAGATTTCCTAGTGACTTTTGGCAGCTGTACTCAATAGTCCCCCGTAGCAAAAGACGTGCTTCTGAGCACGAGGTGGAAACGTCATTGCTGCTGGTTGGGATGAGCATTCATTCACTGCAGAGGGCCAGGTGCTCCAGCTTGGTTGCAGAGAAGGCTCTTTAGGAGGCAGAGGATGGGATGTCTGCCTGCTCACAGGCAGAGGATGTGATATGATAGCGTGGCTCACTGCCATTGGACCAAGGTTGTAGCTATTACTGCAGGTAGTTTCAGGTGTTGCAGTTTGCTCAGTGTGCCTTTCCCAGAAGTGTGTATCTTAGCACGTTTCAAAAGAAGCAAGCCACCCACAATAAGCATGCTAATTAGCAAGCAAGGCTGATAAGAGAGACTAAAGAGATGCTGGAGGAAAAAATGCCACAAATGGTTCCCAGGATCAGGCATAGTGGCTCTCAGTCAAACTCAGACCCTACCATCAGTCAGTCTCCTGGCTTTGTGGGGTGACGTTTCTAGCCTTTGGAGTCACATTTGCTTTTGACACCTTTGTGTGCTGAAGATGAGCCCATGCTGCAAGCCCTGATGTGCAGAAATGGCCACAGATGGGCTAGTACAGATCATTCCTGCAGGACAGAGCAGAGCAGAGCAGAGCAGAGCAGGCTCATTTTGAACAAGAACGCCCCTGGGCAAGGCAGGTCAGGTACATGCTCTGCACAGCAGGTCCTAGGTGGAAACGTGACTCCTGGGAATGCCAAGAGGCTGCTAGGACTGCTCCTGGCTGAAGGAAATAGCACCTCACTTCAGGAACAAGTCACAAAGTCTTCTCTTTCATATTCCCATAAACAACACAAAATTTGTCCTTTTTTTTTTTTTAATTCTCCTTTTTCTGGGCGCCCTCACAAGTAGTGAATGGAGTTAAATCCAGGGGTGAATAGAGTTAAGTCCAGTTGGTTGGTCACAAGAGGTGTTCCCCAGTGCTCAGTATTTGGCCCAGTTCTCTTTAATGTCTTTATCAATGATTTGGATGAGGGGATCAAGTGCACAGTTGGCAGACAACACCAGATTATATCTTTTGTCTTTCTGGCCTCAGCTTTTTAAGGTGAGAATATCACAATGGATGAATGAGGAAATTCCTTTCCATTTTGATTTTAAACTGCAATGGAGTGGGTCCCCCACCCACTGAACCCACCAGGTGCTGACAGCTCTTCTCTCTACACTTGGCTGTATTAAGAAGGGCTTTACTGTCCTGGGCTTGGCCACGGTAGGGTTAATGTTCTCAAGAGGCTGCAGCTGGGGAGGGCCAGAGCTGGGATAAACAACAGAACCAGGCCATGGGGTGTTTGATACCATCCTGACATCATGCCTTCTATATAAGACTGCCACTTAGAGGGGTGCTTTGTGTTTTTTGTTTTTCTGTGGGTAGCCTTAGGTTGAGGCCAGAGCAGGGAGAGCTGCGTCTTGGGTAAGTGGTTTCTTTATATATTATGCCACTAGTATTATTGTTATTATTATTGTCTCTCCTCTCTTTGTGTTGTTTTCCTAAACTGTCCTTATCTCAACCCATGAGCTTTTTGTTTTCTTCTCCTCCCCTAACATGTGGCTGGGGAGCAGGAACCAGGGCTAAACCATCACAATTACTTAATTCAAACCCCATCACGTTATAATTAAGCTCTAGGTGTGCCAACTGGGTGCATTTGCAAAGGCTACTGTTGGCCTGGTAAAGTCAATCTCTCTCTTGAAGAGCTGCCACTGTAGCCAAAGGTTAAAGAGTGTGTTAAAAATTACGTTTAAAGTGGCAGAAATCAAGGACTTGACTGAGACTGAGTGAAAGAGGGTCCCTTTTAGTGTGTCTTTTCAGTAGGTTGAATACTGGGAGAGGTAGAAAGGATTGTTTGGGTCAAACTGAAAGAGAAAAATTTACATGTATTTTTCTCAACAGAAAAAGGTAAAAGCATGAAAAACATTGTTTCAGAGTATCTTGAAGCCTTTTTGCCCAGGACAGGAGAAAAATCTTCACTGTTGTCCTGTGAATCTTTTGCAAATCCTTTTTTTTTTAAAAACAAAACAAAACAAAAACAAACAAAAATGCTAGTCAGCTATTCAATCAAAACTCATTGTTTTGAATTTCAGTGGTTGGAATGCTGTCTGAAAGTCTGAAGTCACTCTGAAAAACTTTGATGCAATTTAAGCTTTTCCAGAATGGAACATCTCATTTTTCACATGTCTGAGTGACATTGCATGGCATTTTCAAAATTCCTCCTTCTCTTCACACGTTTTCTTTGCCAGCCCAAATTATTTGCTGATTTCTGACCCAGTTTTGTAAGTAGCTCTATTTAGTGTTTGTCAGGAAACTTTTCATATGATCTTATTGTGCTGGGGTGAGGAGCCAGAAGACATGGGCTGCAGCAACAAGGGCTGTGTGAGGAAGGAAGAGAGGGGCAGGGATGGGAGTGGTTGACCAGGGGCACAGCTCTGAGGGTCCTGTCCACACTGGGGATGCTGAAGTTCAGCAAATGAGGTGTCACTACCTTGGGAACAAGAAGTGGGAAGGAAAACCTGGAGTGCAGAACAACTGAGAACCACCCAAATAAACCATAAATGTATCCTCTGGTGATAGTAAAGCCTCACTAATTCATCCCAGCTCAGCAAGGAACTGAATGCAGCAAAATTGCCTTAGAGCAGAGTCAGAGCCTATTAAGATGGTCGTACAGAGGGTTAAGCTCAGCTAGATGAGCAAGGTGTCTTTGAGCCGGCCCACATGGGGAGAGCGTGAAGTCCCAGTTGCAGGCTCAGGGGTGCTTTGTGGGTAGGGGGCAAAACTTGTGAACAAATTTGTTGCCCGTTAGCCTGGCAATCTTAAGGCTGTGAGCTCTCAGCCCTGCTTCCAATAAGCCAGGCTCTATTTGCTTCCCTGTTCCTACACTGGAAGCATAGACAATACCCCCTAAATCCACACCCCACCCCAGATAATGTTGTGCTTCCTTCTTGAAGGTAAAGCCTCTGTTCAGACCCTGGCTGGATTTCTTCACAGCCCAGGGCCTGAGCTAGCCTCCTGCAGTGAGGTGGCAGTGCCAGACCCACGGCATGCAGCAGAGCAGACCTCTCAGAGCAGAACAATAGCAGTGAAGGAAGGTAGAGGCAGGAGCATGTTAACACAGAAAGATCAGAAAATGCCAAGGAAGAGTTCCTAGAATTGGCATCTTAAAAAAACATGGCAGTTTTCCCTTCTTCCCTTTCTTTCAGGCCACCCATCCTTCTATGCTGGTCAGGAACAGGAGAATCTAGTGAGGCTACACAGCACTGAGATGTCACAGCAGGTCCTCTGGTCTCATGGGGACCTCTCCTCCTTCCTATTAGTTATGTGTTGGGCTTGCTTCCATAGTAAATGACTGTAGATCTGTTTCTCTTCTTGCCTGCATTCTCCTGTCATATTTAAGCTAGAAGAGGCATCCATGGGGAAGAGGACTTGCCCACAGAGTTGGTGGAAGCCCACATATTTTAAATATACCTCAAGGATACAGAAGATGCCCATTGCTGAAGGATGCCTGGCAGCTTTGGACTTGTGCAGACAGTGGTGGAAGGAGGCAGGACAATAGACCCTGGTGATTAAAAAGTGAGACTCATCATTGCCTCACTTTCCCTTGCTGCAGGCCAGGTATCCTGTGTCTTGTGTGTAGGACATGTTTCCTGGCTCTCCCCTTCACCACAGCCCCCTTGGGCCAGAGGGGTCTGGACATCCTGGGTGTCTTGTGATCCACGGTGCCTGGGTGGGAGAGACACTGCAGTACCACTCTGCTGCAGGGAGCACACCAGCCTCCATGGCTCCTGCTTCAGACTGCAGCCCCTTCCTCTTCCTCACTGCCACGCTGGGTATGTCTCATCACATACAGTGATCCCTCACGTATTACACAAGAGGATGCTTGAGAGATCTGGGCAAGCCAGATAGGACCTTCTACAGAAAGGAGGGGGGGAAAATGGTACTTGTCTCCCCAGGGTTAATTGGAGAGAGTTATCACAAGCTTTAGTTTCCTCTCTGGATAGAGGAATAATGATCCTCAGCTAGAGTAAATCAGCCTTGCTGCACAGCCAGATGAGCATCCCTCAGCACCCACAGCAAGCTGTTCTCATGCAGTTTCCTCTACCAGTAAATCAGCAGCAGCCTTCTCAGTTCAACATGAGATCAAAATCTTTACATCCCTGATGGTGCCATTGCTCCAGTAGCTCTTTCTGGCCTTGGCTATGTCCTATATACTCTGCCTATGCAGGATGCAGCACATTTCTTGGCTTAGGTTGCTCACAGAACACCATCCCTGCCTCAGCAGGGGGGAAAGGACAGCATAGAGCACAACCTGCCCTACAGTTGCTTGGGAATGTAGAATTAAAGAAGAGTTAAATAGCACTGCAATTTGTATTTAGAGCAGGGAACACTAGCAAAACAAAAATTAAAGCTGATGGAAATATGTCGAGGATAAAATTAAATATCCATGTCATGTGTTTGCAAACAAAGTGCAAAGATTTGATGAAAAAGCTAGAAAAGTTTTAATTCAAGAAAAAACAGCGCTGTGATCTCAGTTAGCTGATTCCTCGGTCTGATCTCTTAGTTTAAATTCACACAAGCACTTTCTGTCATAACCGCAGCTGCAGGCACACGAGCTCAGCACAGCTCTGCAGTGGATCCAGGGCACCCCTTTCACTGAGGAGTGAGGGTCGTGTTCCCCTGCAGCCTCTCATCCATACTTCTGGTACCCACTGGGCTCCTTGGTTTGCTGATTTGACTCACTAAGTTGGCAGAGAATTAGTTCAACCACAAACCAAAAATGGTTAGTCTGCTGCTGAGATATTGAGCTGAACTGAGCTCTGGCATGGGACAGAAAAGGGCTTGGG
>NW_008617352.1:47216-50272 GCF_000691845.1 Merops nubicus | reverse complement strand
TTCAGCAGAGGATGGGACAAGAGCACTAAGGAGCACAAGGATCTCTGGGTTACATGGCTTTGGATGAGAGGTCTACTGTCCAAGAGCCCATTGTACTAGGGGTTTACGCCACCCAAACACCACTATGCAGGACCCTCATATATATGAAGGACACATTCAAGGCCCCTTTTCCATCTTCACACAAGACTTCTGCTGTCCTCCACACATGCCTTCCCCCTCCAGCTACCGTACATGGCTTTGAGATGTTCTGCCTGACTTAGCTCTACCCCCTCCAAGAAATATGCCCTGCCACCCTGGGGTGGCACTGCCAGGGCTCCCATCAGGGAGTATTAAGCCCTGTTTCCAATGGCAGACTGCAGGGATTTTTCTGACAGCCCCAGAGTGACTGTTGTTGACTCAAGATCTTGACGTGGTGCTTTCCATTCCTCTTGCTCATGCATCTCCTTGACAGTCTCACTTCCCTCAGAGTAACAAAGAAATGCCTCTCTGTTCTGTCCCGGTTAGAAGGCAGAACTGTGTCCCACCTCCCTTATCCCTCAGTTTCCCAGATAGAGAGGTAAATAAGGAAGGCAGGGGTAATGAAAACCTTGCACCAAATTGAAGATTAACAAAATGAAATATATTATTTAACAGGGATCAGAAAGGAAGAAGGGAAGGGGTTTAACAGGGTACAGAAAGGAAGAAGGGTAGGGGTTTAACAGGGAAGGGGGGTTGTAGGAACAACAAGGTAAGGAAGATTAAACTTCCAAATATACAAAACCCAAATGCTGTGCTGAGGCTCCCCGGTGCTGGATCTCGCTGGATTGAGGTGGATTGAAGCTGGATGCACAATCCTTGGATGTGGATGGAGGCAGGGAAGAGTCTGTAGATCAGGCCCAGGTCTCCAAGATGGCCACGGCCACGTGTAGCACAGGGAGCAGCAGAGCAGCGTGTGCCCAGGTGCAAGGTCAAAGGAGCAAGAGGAAAAGAGAAGAGGAAGAGAGAGAGGCGTGCCTTTCTCCCCTTTTTATAGACCTTGGCAGGAAGTCCCGAAGACAGGAAAAGGGGAGTGGGAATAGGACAGGTGTACGCCCCTTTCATTCAGGCTTGTACCTGGTTTAGGGTTTCAAATCTCCACCCACCAGGGGCAGCAGGTTTCAAACCATTACACTCTCCCTGACTTGTTTAGCTGTAGTGGCTCTACAAAATACCTCAAACAGAAATGCCCCTAGAGCAGTTTCACAAGCTCTTACAATCCAAGGACCACCTTTCCTTTCTGAAAGGCTTTCAAGGACATCCTATGCTGTGTGTCACCATGGAGGGTTTCATTCACAATCCAGGAACAATTAATTAATTAGAAATGCATCTATTAGTTCTGTTTATTCCCTCTGTGCATGCATTTTCCAGCTCCTACATCAGGAACAATGGTGAGTCGAAGGAGGTTAGGAAAGAAGTGGTTTGGCAGTCATCTTCCTGGTCAGTCTGATGTTTCTTAAGTACTATCTGAGGAAATAATTCTGTAAGGGATGTTTCTGTCTCTCTCTACCAACAGCTACCATCTCCCCTCCTTCCTGATGGGGCTGGGGCTCATTTGACCCTTTAGTACACTCATTTAGAGATGAAAACTGGTGGAGAACTTATTTTTTTATTAAATTCTGTGACCTAACCCTGTGCTCTGATTCACTCTGGGGACAGAGGATCGCCAGGGCAAGGAAAGGGATGAGGGCAGGTGGATGAGGACAGGCTGCAGGACAAGCTTGCCAGAGGCAAATGGCCATTAGATTTGAAGCCACACATGTTGGACAATGCTGGCCCAGTGGATGGGGCAACATTGCCCAGGGACCTTGATACTGGCCTTAAATGCTAAATATCTTCCATTTCCCTAAGACTGCTGAGCTCCCCTGACACATTTCTTCCCTTGCTACTTGATATTAAGTAAAATTTGTCGTATTAAAAGTGAAGTTTTGTCTTTAGAAAAGAGTAATAATAAAACCCTCAACAATGGAAGAGATTACAGGTTTAAAAGAGTCCTTACAAAAAAGCCTGAAATTATGGAGTGCTAATACTTTCCTCTGCCAGCCACTTGTTCAAACTCAGCCTTGGTCATTAGTAACTGGAAGTGGTTTCTGCCTGCTGGATTTTTCATTGAGTTACACAAAAAGAGTGGAATGGAGAGGATCCTCAACACAATGGCCAGATGCCAACATCACAGCCCCCCAGTAGCATTTTCAGTGGAACTGAATGGATCAAATGGATTATGAACAGCACCTTTGTCACCTGCTCTAAGCACTTTCCTTCATAGTCCTCTCCTGGTGGTGAGCAGCTTGTCTCACTGCTGTCACAGCTGTAGCTTTTTTGTGCATAAGTGGAAGATTTCAGTCTTCTGGGCTGCCAATTAGGTGCCTTTCAATACCAGCTAGAGCCAGAGGAATGATTAAAATAAAGTGCAGATGGAAGATTAAAATAAAGTGCAGCCTTTTGTCCTGCCATTTGCAAAAAGAACTATTGGCTGTTCTGGACAAGAATAGAGACTTCTCCCACCTCCTGCAGTCCAAAAGATGGAACAGAATAACTTTCAAAATATTTGAAATATATATTGATTTATCACAATTCTTGTTTCCCATTTAAAGAAACTATTTTTTTTTTTTTTTTTATGACTCCAGGCATTTTATTTTAGTGTTTTGGCTTTTTCCTGGACCTCCACTCACAGTATCAGTGCAAGTGACCAGTTTTAGCCTAGCTCTTACTCATAAAATAGACATTTCTTTTCCTGCTTCTTGGTGTAACTGTACAATTTTCTGTTCTCTGAAATGTAATGTCTTCTACTGAAGACAAACATTCAGGTACCAAGAGGCCCTGTAAATTCTGATCAGCCAGAAAACATGGGTGATTAATATTTATGGTCACTTGCAAATAAAAAGCACCCTCTCAAAGAGCAGTGGTCAGACTGCTTATGTCCTGGCCTGATCCCAGTATGACAAACTTTAATTGCAGTTTATGCTGGAATATTTTTTTCACTCCCAACCCTAAAGCTTTCTGCAGGCTGTTAAACAGATGCTGCATTTCAGACCAGATGT
>NW_008617352.1:37244-47185 GCF_000691845.1 Merops nubicus | reverse complement strand
TCCTGCTGTATAGAGAGAGGACTAATCTAAAGCCTTTGAAGTAACTAGTAAGACCTGCTGTTGACTTTGGGTCACATATGTATTGACTGTAAAGATATCTGCAAGTTTTTTAGATAAGAAGACCACATAGATGCAGAACATCACCACAGGCCAGTAAAAAATCTGATTTATTTAAGATGGGAATCTGCCCACTGTCTTCAATGGGAGTTATATTGCAGACTGAATATGGATAATAAATGTATTTTTCCATCCTTAAAAAGTTTTGGAATTGCAAATATTCTTCTATTCCTGCACCCATATAAATCTAACTTGGGGTCTTTCTCTCCAGTTTCAAAAATACACAGCGAGGTGCTCAGTGATGATTAACCTCCCTCCCCCAAGGAGAGTTTCACCCCACATGGCACAGCCCTGAAAAAAAAATCCTCAGTTTCAGTGGGTAGGCATGATAACACGAAAACCAAAAGTGCTTCTTTGGAAAATTCCTGACTGGGAATTTTGTTACAGACAGTTCTAAGCAGAAGCTGCTACTGAGAAGGAGACTCGGAGGTATTTGGCTCCAACCAGGCATTGTTTTTCAGTTTGATTAAGCTCTTAATCTTGTATTTCCTCTGTGGGTATAGAGCTCCAGGAAAATGCCTTATTCAGATGCCTAAAGGGAAATAAGATTCAACTTCAAACAAACAACAAACACCGCTCCATTTTTGATCATAATCTGGGGGGGGGGGAAATGTATCACACAGCTCTGCAGCTCAATACCTCCAAAAAATCAACTTTAGGAGTCAGAATTTAAGAATCTGTCAGAGCTAATCACTTCAAATAATGCTGCAATAAAAGATTGGACTTGCCACAAGAAGCAATTGCAGCAGGAGATAAAAAGATTACATGCTGAATGATCTGATGTGAATAGGAAAGATGCTATTCTTAAAGCCCTGAGCTCCCATGATGCAGTATTTCAGCTTTGGGCTGAAATGGTAAAGCTAAACTGGAATTGTGCACTGATAACGTCAGAGCAATCAGATGCTGAGATGGGAGGAGAATTCCTACCTCAAAAACATTTTTTTTTTTTTTTTTCCTGTTGAATTGTGGTTATTAGTATTTAAAATGGCAGCAACTAGAGTCACTGAATGTGAGCTGAGCTGTGCTAGGCTTTATTCCATGCATCATAATACACAGCCGCTGCCCCAAGGACTGTGAATGCATAAATGGACAAAATAGACATGGGGTTGGAGGGGACATGCAGAAGAAATGATCTGCCTGATGCTTAATATCAAATCAGAGCCAAAAATACAATACAGGTCCTAGCATGCTGCCTGTTAGAGCCAAGCATCCCCCAAAGCTGTCTCCCTTCAAGGTTTTACATTCTGTGTTAAGGAAATCACAGCTTGATGAGACTTCACCCTGGTGGAAATGGGGAGGGAAACAACAGCCTGTGGGTTAATTACCTGTTCTCCTTTCCACCCCTGAAAAGAAAAGCCTTTTGGAGTGAAGCATGTAAAAAGATAGGCCTAAGGGAATAATGATTGAGTCTAGGTCTTCCTAGGATACATGTGAGCACCTCTTCAGGGAATTAAAAACTGCTCCACAGATGCTCAAACATCTGAAGAACAGCAGGTGTCAGCTGGAGTGAAGCCTAGGCTGGCAGGCTGCATTCAGACCTTGTCAAGCCACGTTCAGGAGAGGTGAATTCAACAGACAGAGCAAGGAGTTTCTTGGGAAGGTGAAGGAAATGCTGTCATGTGAGGAGAGACTGCAAAAACCTTATCTGGTGAGCCTGGCTCCAGCTAAACGCAGTAGGAGGAAAATATCAGGTTGGGAGAGAAGCTGTTAAAACTACAGAATGATGGTAAAAAAGGAGCAAATGAGCAGAAGTTTTCCACAAAGGCATCTAACCTTAGAGCAACCCCTGCCAAGACTAGTGAGGGAAACACTACTGTGGCCTTGAAAATGGAGCTAGGACAGCTTGTGAACTGGATATTGTGATGTCCTTTTCTATGGAGAAGGGGATGGAGTTAATTGGTCCTCCCAGGGTTCTTTTCCTAAGAAGATACTTTAAGATTCTTTAAAAGATACTTTCCTTGGGGAAAAAAAAAAAAGCTCAGAAATCTTGTAAAGTCTCTTTCCTATTGCAACATAAAAAAAAAATTTTATAAATCTGGGAAAAAAACTATAATGCACTGTGTTGGTATTGGCATATTAATCACACATAGGTGATGATTGGTTTTGATAATGCCGCACACCAGTACAATACAGCGTTGAGGTAGAGCTCTGATTACATGTCACTCACCCAGGGTTGAGCTGCTCTATTTAGAAGCTGACTAATTTGGGAGAGCACTTAGCCATCTTCCTGAGAGATTTCTGCAATTCCCCTTCCTGAGGTATCTGAGGACTTCGCAGCCATCTGGGCGTTTCACCCCTAGTGCTCCTGCAAGGGTGGAAAGTGGTGACCTCCCCTGCCCCACACCTGCCTCCAGGGCTCCCTGCCTCTGCTTGCCATGGCAGCCTGCAGGCACCACCCCTTCTCCTGGCTTTCCCAAGGGCAGCAAAGACCTGGCTGCTTTGCCTTACTCCTGGGGTCTCATGGACAGGGCTGAGCTGAAGGACATGTCCCAGGGAAGCTGTATCTGTGGTGATGGAGGTCTGATTTCTCTCATACAGAATCATCCAGATGTCCTAAAATATTGGCTTGACTTTTAGCCTGATTCTTAGTGAAAATATGGGCACTTTGCTTTTCTCCCACAATGTATGTAGGAGCAGAGGAGTAGGGAGTTCTTTTGTAGGTGTAAATGTTCTCCTTCAAATTCCCCCAAAAAGTACCCCAGAGTGTATCTCCAGCCCAGGACACTGTGTTCATCTGCAAGGTAGTTGTAAGGAAGCATCCTTACTAGGGGACATGGGATCCACAAATCCACGCTGATGCTCTGACATGTTTGCTGGGAGCTAGAAAAAAACCACTTCTCCCATCTAGGATAAGGAGCAATAGTTACACAGCCCTCGGGGACAGCAGAAGTCAATTCAGCAGTGGCTTTCTCTGAGAAAGCTCTAGGCCTGGGCCAGACCCAGGGACTTGTAGCCAAAGCCTTTTTTGGAGTCTATGAGCTGACTGTGCAGACAGACCCATCAGTGGCACAAGTTGGAGGAGCCAGTGGAAGGCTGGCAAGGAGAGGCTGTGAGAGTGAAGCTAGCCCCAGAGAGCCAGGAATTGCCCATCACTCAGCCCAGAGCTATAGCAACACGAGAAGACAAGCCCATCAATCTTTCTAACTTGGCTACACGATCAAGGAACATTAAGCACCCCATCGTAAGGTTGCTGTACTTGGAAAGGCTTTTTGAGTCCACAGTGTACTGAACCAGAGCGTACTGAGCAGGGCTGGAGGGGAGGTTATTGATTCTCCCAGAGCCAACTCGCTCCTCAGCACAGCAGGATAAAGATGATGCACAGGAGCTATACAGCCCTCACACCCCTTTAATCAGCCCTCAGGATCCAGGCAGTGAAGCACATCTGAACGTTTCTGGCAAGAATGTGATCCCATGGAGCACCAAGACAGGTCTGGCACACACAAGGTTAGAGATGGCTGAGCCAGAGGACACGGGAGCTCAGTATCACCTTGGCACAGGGACCCATCCATCCCTGCCTTCTGACAGGTGGAGGACCAAATAACAGGATCATATTTGACTGCCCCCCTCTGAAATGTCAGGTCACCATCACAAGGGCAGCTGGCTGAAACCAATGGGATTTTAAAATCGACACATTCAGCTGGGATTAAAGCTAGCAAATGAGAAAATTTAGTGTATTATTGCTATTCCTGGTGGGGTTTTTTGGTTCCATTTTTTTGCTTTAAAGCTGCTTATCTGGGAAAAGAGGAACAGCTTCTTTTTGGCTGTTTGACAGTCAGATCTGCAACTAATACAACCTGAAGAATAAATAAGTTTTTTTTCGTTTTGCTAAATAAAAGAATAACCCATGCTCATGCTTAAACTTGTTAGTATGTTGGAACTGCCATTCACAATTCTCTAAGTAGTTACATTTTTTTAAAATTTCTAATCTGTGTAAGGATCATTTTGGACAAAGATATAGAAACAGCTGAGAATCCAGAAAAATAACATTTAAATTGGTATTATTATCTAAGTCAAATGACATTACACATGCTGGAAAGAAATATTTTACATTAAAACATATTGTTTGTTCTCCAAAGAAAACATGCTAATGGAAATGGTTTTCCTTTTGGAGTGCATCAGAATTGTAGAAATAGTAGATCTCTGTCTATTTGCTGGTCCTGGCTTCAAAAAGGAAAACAAACTTTCCTTTCTCCAAGTCTGTTCTGTATCTTAGCTTTGAGTGGGTTAACTGTGGGACTGATGTAAGCTGGAAAACCAGAAAATATTATTCAGCTGCAAAAGAGATCTCAGTTGTCAAAGTGATCCACCACTTCAGTAAACTCTCACTCCTGGCAATTAGCCAGGTCAGACAGTTTTTAAAATTTAAAGCAGTTTATTTTGCCTGACAACTGTTATTTTTAAACCTTGGTCCTTCACCTTCCTTATTCCCTAGAGGAAACAGTCCAGATCACTAAGACAGTCTCCACAGACCACCTCATCTCTGTCCTCCTGCTCCCCACAAGCTGCAGAGGGGGCTGGCTGGGGTACAGCCAGGCAGGTACAGCTGTCATCTGGTGCATAGGGATAAGGAAAGGGAAAGAGGCAGAAGATGCTCCAGGCAGATGCTCCAGGAGAGGAAGAGACAGCTGCCCAGCTGGACCACCCCAGGTCAGGTTCCAAAGTAATTCACTGGGAGAATTAGGGTTTGCAATTGATTTCCTCATAGACCAAGTACCTAAACTAGCCCATATGCATCTGAAAAGAGAATTATGGCTCCATCCCATCCTTCTCAGGTGCTTTGCTGAGTTGCTGGGTAAATACTGCAGAAGATGAAGGTGCTCAAGTACTGCTGCAAGCCAATAGGGACTGGCTGCATTTTAAAGCATGTACGTAACCATGACTTATTTTTATTCTGAAAGCAACTTATGTTCTTCACATATGGGTGTTTTTGAATGCAGCCCCAAAATAACAACCTCCAGTTGGTTGGGACTGAGAATATAGAACAATGAGCAAAGCTGTAAACAGCTAAATTCTCTAGTGAAATAAGGAGCAGTTAGGAGGTCCTAATCAAAGGCTATGTTGTATTTATAAGCATTATTAGACTCCTAAAGGAGGAAGTTTGACTTGGAAGCTCCCCATCCCTGTGATTTTCTCTGGCAAGTAAGTCTTAGATCAAGGTTACATGGTGTCTCATTACCAAGTCTCAGATGCTGGGTGAGCACTGGTTAGCAGTTGCTGAGGACACCATCTCTAAACCAGTTCCCACAGATCTGGAAGATGTTGGGCTTACTGGGGAGAGTGCCCAGGGATCACTCCAAGGGTCACACCAGAGGCAGAGGAAGAGATGGGAAAGTGCCCTTGGCAGAAGGCAGCTGTGGCTACACTGTGAAGTGATCCACTCCAGGGAGAGGTCTCCATGCAGCACTGTGTGACCTGCATTTGTCTTGCTGAGAGCTACCTGCATGAGAGAGGCTGCATCTACATTGCATAGTGCTTGGCCTTGAGCCTCCCTGGGCACCCATGTGCACCGAAGACATTTATTACTCTTCTAGTGCTTACTCTTCCCCCACACCCCTAAGCTTTGGAGTCTGAAATTGAGGGCTGTGTTGCAGCTCACCAAAGTGCTTTCTGTAGCTCCATGCTGGGTGCACATGTTGCACACTTTGGAAAGTAGTCTAAGGGACCTGTGAGCATGCAGCACCTGGGGACACAACACTGGAGAGTGCCCAGGGCTGAGGAAGCCAAGCCTGGTGCAGGCTCCCCCACTCTGCCCCAAGGACAGAACCAACTGCCCACAGAAGGACACCCAGGTTTTGCCTTGGTAGCAGCTGCTTTACCCATTCCACGTGAGGCCAGGAGTGAGTTAATGTATGTGCAGCGTGGATGATCTCATGACTAGGACTCAAGAGAAAAGCTGGGAGCTGACTTATTCCCACTACAGACATGCTTTCCAATGTCCTGTCCTGTAGGGTGGAGAGAGCTGACCCAGAATCCCACCAGCCCTGTCCTACAGGTGTAGGGGACACAGAATTCAGAGCCAAAGCAGGAAACGACTGCCCTGTTCAGGTCTTGGAGTCTCTTGAAATGCCTGTTAACATTAAAAACGGATTCTTGTTTTTCCCCTGCCTCTGATGTTGCCTTGGGTGATGTTAGGGCAGGGCCTCAGTCTGTCCCCAGCACAGGATGGCTATGAGTTGCTTATACCAGTATACACTGGCTGAGTGAGCATCATTCCACCAGAGAGATGGTAACTGCAGCATAATACCACCCTAGCCCACGATTTCCTCTCTGTTCTCTTCTCCCAAGTAAGCCAAAGCACCCCCTGCACAAAGCTGACGTGCTGCATAGTGTTTGGGAGATGTTGAGTCCAATCTGCCCCCACAGACGTACACACACAGTTTTCCAAACCACGCCAGCACTGAACAGACCTGTTCCATCCTCCAGCCCCTGCTATTTATTTTTCATCGGCCAAAAACCAAATCTGAGCCTGAAGGCTCCCAGGAGGATCCTGGTGTCCAGATCCAGGCATTGATCAGGAGTGAGTGTCACAGGTATTTATATTAACATGGACTGTTTTGTGCACATGGAAAACATTTTAAAGAAGCCAGAATTATCAAATATACAGCAGATTTTTACTGTATCTTTAACATTTAACTCTACATCCATATTCAGGCTGGCTAATACATTTTGCAACCATATGGAGATGCCGTATTTTGGTCCTGGAGTAAAAAGCCATATTGCAGTAAAAAAAAGTCTTGAAAGAATAGTCTTGTCTATCAGTAATGAATACTGAGAGGGAAAATTACACCTAACAGGCTTTACCAGTAAGGAAAAGATGGAAACTGAGGAGGACTGCTGGATCTCCTTCTTCCACATAGGGCCAGGCTCTGTGGCAGGTTTGAATCACTTCCAAATTCTCTCTGAGCAAGTGTAAAAGGCACCTTCCAAGACCAACTCCAGCCCGTGTCTCCAATGGTCCTCTCTATCCATATTATGTCTCTTCCCACAAGTTTTGTTTTTTTTTGCTTAAATTATCCCTTTTGAAGAAGAGGGAATTGTAATGTTTCTGGATTGCAGACTCCCAGTGCACAGACCGTTGGCGAGCCAAGCTCTGACAGTGATGCCAGGCTGCCATACAAGGCTCAGGCTGTGGACAGGGGTTCTCCTGAGAGAAACCACAGCAATCTTTTACCACCCAGCAGCTAATGACCTACCATGTGTTGGGACACTTTGCAAATACAGATGGGGGCATAACTGGCTTCTAAATGCTGCATCCTGACTCTAACGGTGAAAATACAACCTCTTACTCTCCTGCAGCTAAGGTCTAGGATAAACTGTGAATTACAAGATTGAACAGCTCTTCCAGGGTGGATTAGCAGGCTCTGACTCTACCCTCTTCTTTTAACTCAGAAGGGGATTTGCAGCTGTGTAAACAAAATGAGAGTTGCATCTATATCTGTGCCAAGAAAATGTGCTAAATATACAAATAGGCTGAAGTGAATATGATTTAATCTTCAAAGCAGACACGTTCTGAAGGATTTGATCTCCTTTCCTTTCTAAAAGTCAGGCTCTTGCTGTGAGCCTTTGTGTACAGAAATGCACTCTTTGTAGGGACCCACCAGCCTGTCCTTTGGCTTAGGGAGTACCATGACCCACCTCAGCTAAGGTAAGGAGCAGCCTCTTGTCTCAAGGCTCTAATAAAGAGTGGGGAAAGCTGAGAGGAGCTTGCTGGGTAACTTTATCTCCCTGTTTCTCTAAATATGTACCCAGGGCTAGGAGCAGGGTCGTAAACCAGATTCCTTCCACTAAGGGAAGGGACTTACCAGTACACTGTGATGAGGTTCCCTCTTGCTGGTCATTAGTGAAGAGCATGAGCCTACATGTTCAAGAAGGGGTGCATGCCAAGTGGTAAACTGATAGCTCCCTGCTCACAAACATTTATCTGTGGCTTCCTAGCAAAATGAAAATTCACCTGGGTGGGATGAGAGGAGAAAATCCCTTCAGTGGGTAAGAGAATGCAAAGGGGTGTTGCCATTTTGGAAGGGGAACCATAACCAAAAGCTTTTCAAGACACTATTTCTTGGATTAAGCACGTGGAGGGAGGTTTAGGAAAAGGTGTCACCTGCCTAGCTGGGACCAGCTCTGTGATGAGGATGCCTCTTTAGCTGAACTATGGCACTTCATTGTCAAGAATGAAGAGAGAGGCCACGGCTCGGTCAGCCTCGTGCTCGTGGCCTTTGCAGAGCCAGAGCTGGGCTTGGGGCCATTCTGGCAACGTTGGTGGCTTTGGTTAAATCTGCCTGATCATTAAAGTGACATTTATCCAAGCAGCTCTGCCACCCTTGTCTACACGGATGGTGTCTTTTAGCCACTGTAGCTCTGCCAGACAGCTCTGCAGCTCTCCTGCTACACAACTTAGAACAACAAACCTTCCCTGATGATGATTCTCTCATCTATTGTGCTGAGACTCCAGTCAGCATCACAGCTGTCAATCACCTCCATCCCCTCCAAGGAGGAGGTGTTTCTGAAGAGCTTAAAAGGATTATGGAGCACAGCACTGCTTTTCAAAGGGTGGAGGGGAGCCAGCTGGGTTCTGGGAAATGTTTCTGAATCTTTGCTGTCTAACAAAGATTTTCACTCTGGAGTGTCCCTGGTTTGTTTTACTGTCACCTTACTGGTGTGAGCAGGGCATGAGGTTGGAGACAGCAAATGTCTACCATTTATGTAAAAGGGAAAAAAGGAAGCAAGATTTTAATGCTGCTTACTCTTGATAAAGCTTTTAGCTGCAAAATGTCACATTCTTCAAAACCCAATCAGCCAGTCATGCTCTAGGCTTTAACAGCTGTAACTGTAATTAGACTAAGAAAATTAGTTGGTCTGCAGCACAGAAACACAAAATGCAGCAAAACCCCTAGAGTTTGCATAGTGGGAGGGTCTGCACTACATGGGCGTTGACTGTCCTCACTTCATGGCCTTTCCAGCCTCCCCCAGATGACAGAGCCCAGTCCAGCCTCTGCCTCTAAAATGCTCAGGCTCTCAATATGCAGCAACCACATCAAGCTGCCCCATGAAGAAATGCTGTTTTACTTCCTGCTCTCAGTCAGACTGCAAGCAGCAGGACAACCAGCTCACCCAGAGGATTAGCATTCCTGCTGCTGGAAGAGCATGAGTCCAGCCTCTCAAGGGAGGCAAAAGCTGACTGACATCTTCCCATCCTCAGCATGCTGCTGTCTCCTTCCCTGGGAGGAGAGCATGCTCCCCTTTGCCCTTGTCTGACAGCATCATACATCACCTCTCAGCCTCCTGCAATATTCATCCAATGACGCCAGCAAGAACAGCTCCAGATCTCAGGACAGGGAATTGCCCAGGGTCAGATTTTAGATGCAAAGAAAAGTCTTCCAAGGGACATTCAGATGGGCAGCTCCTCATTTTAAGCTGTGCATTCTTTATTTTGCCCTGCCACCCAACCATCTTTGTGACTGCAGACCAGACCTGGATTTCTGCCTGTGAGAGGTGCCTGCAATGCTGTGTCTGAAGGCTGAGATCTGCTGCAGCCTGCCCTGGGAGGGCTCCTGGCACTCCTGCCACAGGGTTGCTCACGTCCATGCTGCTTGGGCTATTTAGGGGTAAGAAAGGTTGGTGTTCATCACAATGGTGCCTCCTTGCAGAGACGGAAGAGGATCTGAGATTGTAACTCCTTGCCAGAAGAGGATTGATCCCTACAGGGCTTCCCAGCATCTGAGTTGAGTTATACAAGCAACAAAAAGCAATGTGGCTTTCATCACTCCTTTGGAGATAAGTCCAAAGCCAACCAGATTCCAGCATTCAGGGACTGTCACAGGATC
>NW_008617352.1:11777-37213 GCF_000691845.1 Merops nubicus | reverse complement strand
TGGTGAACCGTTCTCTCTTTTACTTGATGGCTGCATCCTTGAGGTGTTTTTGTGGACTATGGTTACATCCTCTGTCAGTCTCCCTGTTTAAGGCATCTCCCATGTGCAGAGGGCTTACTGCTTTTCATAGGACAGATACAGAGCTGCTCTCTCTTCCAACCAAAGGGTAATTTTCATCAGGCAAAGAAACTGTGAATGTAGTTGGGGATTTTTGACATGGTCCTGTGTGTTTACTAAGGAGATATGAACTCCTTTTTCTGTGCACACAGAAGGCATCAATTGGGTATGGAGAACTTCTTTCCTTTTGGGTCTTAAAATCTGTTAGAGTATATAGCACAAAGGCCTCTTTCTCCAGGCTCTCTTCAGGGCCATTCATTTTTCCAGATGTTGCTGCCTGTTTTTTTTCAGAGGCACCAAGACCTTCATGGAACAGTAATAAGCAAGAGCCTTTCATCTGCCTTTAATTTGGGCAGAAAAACCTATCTATATTTGAGGTAGCAGCTCCTCTGGTTTTAGTTACTCTTCACAAAGGAGCTCATCTACTATCTTAAAGGAAAGGCTTTATGGGTATCTCATACATAAAGCTGCCTATTTCCTTGATTTGCTGAGGTATCACAAAGACCATCATTGTCTCAACATGAGCATCTCAAGAGGTCAGAGAGAAGTGAAAGACATTGTTCCATGGGAGAACTTGGGGTCCACAACTCTTGAAACATCAGGGGTGTGATGGTCACACTCCCAGAGGTCTGGGTTTAGTCCCTGCTCTAAATAAGGCAAAATAAGGATATCAAAAGCAGATTTCTCCTTGTATAGATTTATGTGGTGCATTCTGGCAGAGTGTGACTGGGAGGACAGGGAGATGTAGCCCTCTGGGAGAAGAGGGCAATCTAAGCTGGACTCCAGGCATGGGACACTCCATCATTCCTCAGGTTCTTTCTGCTAAAGGACCACACTTGAGCTTATTATATCAAATGATGTCGGGCCAGAGTCATGTAAATAGTGGGTATTGCCTCTCAAGGTTGTGGCAGAAACCAATGCAGCCCAAACTGCTCGTGCTTAGCTTTCTGGATGACATCCATGGCCTGGGTAGCCAGAATGTCCACTTCACCATGCAGCCATCCACCTCCCTGGAGTTTCATAACAATATCCATCTGTTCTTTAGCTTGCTCATGAGAAAGGATCATGGGGTTGCAGTGGCACCAATTAGCACATCTTGATACTGTGTTTAAAAATATTCACTGCCCATCTATGAGGAGAGGAAAATCCATTTCTGTTACCCAGGTGGTTTTCCTCCTGATGCTTGCTGTCTGCAGTCCCCAACAAGGTACAATGAGTGTTAGAAGGGAAGAACTTTACAGAAAGTGGCCCAACTTTGAATGGGACTGACCAGAGTCAATGCTGGAGAGTGAGAGTAAATTTTTGGGTGCAGGAAAGTGGGAGAAGAGCAAGAAGCAGAGGAAGTATTTTTAGTGTTCACCCTCCCCAGTTCAAAACCCCACTGGAGACAAAGCCTACAATGGGCTGGTGCTATGCTTGGGGTGCACCATCTAACAGGACCCTAAGTGCATGTTCATTCCCACCTTGCTGGCCAAAGAGGGACCACAGAGGGCAGTTTTGTAGAGCACAAGCACTGCACTGACCACAA
The DNA here is from genome assembly GCF_000691845.1 of Merops nubicus. NCBI lineage: Eukaryota > Metazoa > Chordata > Aves > Coraciiformes > Meropidae > Merops > Merops nubicus. The sequence goes on along the minus strand of NW_008617352.1, from coordinate 35,568 downwards.
ATTTGGATCTGCTTGCCTTGCAGAGGTACTTAAAGGTCTTAGGGTAAGAGTGCCAGCCATTCCTCACAGCCACTGACTCCAACCCCATTGTGTTTGGGTGCTATATCTGTAAACATCTTTTAGTCTCTTTGACAATGGCAGACTGCAGCAGAAAGCAGCAGAGACGTGAAAGAATTTGGCTGTCCTCATGTTTGACAGTGGCTTTGGTCATTAGGCCAAATTCAAGAAAATGACTGGCATGGAGTGCTGGTAAATCCCTGCATGAGCTGAGAGATTGAGGGGGGCAGCCACTGGGGAGGAGAACAATGAGCAGCTCTCCACCATCCCCCCAGCAAAGTGCCCCCTCCAAGAGCCACCCGGCCCATTTTTAAATGCATCCCCAGACGAATTCCTTCTCAAAGCTGGCTCTTTCCTCCAGCAGCAATGAAGCACTGTGAAAGGCACTTACCATGTCTCCCACAACTCCCTCGGCCACTTGGGCTTTGGCTTCCTAACCATGGCTGTACGCTGAGTTCGGCTCGCTGCTGGGGCCACAGCAAAGCACTCGAGAGAATCAGCAGGCAGCAAATCATGCTTGGCTCTTCAGTCCGTGCATGCCAGCCAGAAAACAAAGTGTGTGCTTGGCCCACCTTATGCACTGGTCTCTGTCACAGCCCCACAGGGCAGCCCACCCTCTGTGTGACTGGCCTTCTGTGTCAGACGGTCTCTCAGGACAGGCAGAGGCTGGTGAGGACAGATGCTGTCTGTGTGTGGTAGCAAGGTCTGACTCTCTGAATGGAGCTGAGGAATGTCTCCATCACTACATGCAGACGCAGGTGGTATCCCAGGAGCTCACTGCACTGCAGCTATGGGGCAGTTAGGCAACGAAAAACCTTTAGGTTAAGCAAGAATTAAAAGAGGTGCTGTAAGATGGTCCTTGGCTATGGCTTTGTGTGATCTCCATGGAGTTGGGACTGACCTGCTGCAGTCTGAGGTCTGCTTAGCTTCCTTGGGCAATAACAAGATGGGAGGTGACAGTCACATCACCTTAGTGATGATCACCTTGTTTTCCACCTTAGTGTCATAACCTGGGTTGATCAGAAAGCTAGCACCAAGGGAGCTTACAGACCCAAGCCACCAAGTGTGAGGACCTTTCAGTGCAGGCTGGCTTGCATGCAAGGGTTATCTTGTCTAGGTGCTGGTGAATAGACCATAACTTTCTGCCTGTGAGCCCAGTGAATCTGGGCTTGCTCTGGACAGACTCGAGCAGGAGCAGTGGTCTGCTCTGGAGGTGACAGCACAATCTGTGGCCATCCTTCCCTCTGGAGATCCATTTTCATGAGTCCTGTGGGGCAGTGGGCTGTAAGAGCTGTTAAAGGACATTAAGGCAGCATGTGTACCTGTTCCCCTTCCACAAGTACATCCACCTTCAGAAGAGCTGTGATGAGATTTTGCCAACTCCCTCTGTCAACTTCCTCTGCTCCCTCCTGTCCAGAGGATGAGAAATGCCTGGAAGCACCCCAAAAGAATGTCTATGCATTTGCTTTGCTCCAAAACGTCAGTATCTGGGCAGCCAAGGCTTGTTGCTTATGTAGTAGCTATGTAGGAAGTCCTAGCACCTCCAAATAGGTGCTAATGGGACACTGAAGGTGTTTGTAGCAATGTCAATACTGCCCCACCAAGCACTTTAAAGCATGAGTCAGCTCTTCCCAAATCCTGAGACTGGCTTGCAAGTTATTAATATTTATTTTCTGACTGAAAATAGGAACAACCTCCCTTTATTTCCAAACCTTTGAATCTGTAGAATTAATTCAGATTATGCTGTGCATGAAAACCTTGGTTTGTTATCTGTGTGTTGCTTTCCTTATTTTTTTTTATAAAAATAAAGCTGAGATTTTTTTTCTCTCTCAGCACACAGATCCAAATCCAGGACTTGAATCTCATCAGCTGTTAGGAGATTTACTGTAAAACCACAGGGATTTGCACTGGTTATTGAGCAGCCATAGGCTTGGCTCATGCAGTGCCCTTCTGCACCTCTGACCAAGCTGCCTATCTGTCCACTTTAAAGCTCTCCCTGCTGGCAAGAGCTTACATTAGCTCAGATAGAGCAAGGACATCAGATTTATTCTCTGTGTGCCCTTTTTAGTATTCCTAGATAAAACTTGTCTAGCATGATAGATACAGTTGCTAGTGGTGTCTAAAAAACTCATAACTAAGGATGCAATGAGCCAAGATGAAAGCACATCTCCAGTCGACCTCATGAACTGCTGTATGCTGGAAGAGCCTCTTGGAGTTTCATTCTGAAAAAAAACCCCAACCTGTCTTCTCTTTACCTTTCCCCTTTGCTTATAGGGGGAGGGTGGAATAGCTGCATACCTACCTTTTAACCTGAAAATGCCTAGTGCCTAAAGCCTCCATGCTTCCTCTAGTAATGAGAACAAAGAGCTGTCATACACCCTCTTCTTCTTGTCCTTGGAGCTGCAGGCTTGAGATTCTATGGTGCAGGCCTGGAGCACAGGGTTTTGTAAGGCTGAGAGGGTGCTGAGACCCACCAAGGGCTACAGCATAGCCATCAGGGGGTTGTAAGTCCTATTTTTAGTGGTGTACTCTGCACCTGAAGCACCCTTGGTTAGCTATTGGTAAAAACAGTGACCCTGTAGCCTTTCTCAGGGCATGCTCTGATGGGGTGCAGGGTGCTTTGGAGGCTCCTGCTGTTGCCCGAAAGCTTGTGAAGCCTCCAGAAGGCCATGCAAGGCAATGGCAAGGCTTTATGGGAAGCACAAAGCCCTGACAGATTCCAGATTTCTGTTTGACTACCAGGGATGTGAAGCGTGGGCTGAGGAGGCTTTGTGTGTGCAGGAGGAGGGACGTGCCCTTTCACACCTTCCCAACCCGCTCCTGCTTGCATAAGCCTGAGAGCACCCAGCCTGAGGTTGCTATGCCAACTTGCATCCCTAATTCCTCCCATCCATCTCCCTGCCTGAACAATGTCATGGGCCTGAAGGAGCAGCAGCCCACCCTGGAATGATCCAGCAGCAGCAAAGGCTTTGCTCCATCTGTGGAGCAGGATGGAGGACACGGAGGGCTGTGTGGCCCCCTGGCCCTCGTGCCACCCACAAGGGACTGCACCAGGGCAACTGGTGTGCAGCACTTCTGCTCCATTAACCCCAGTGCTTTACCTTTGCTGCTGAATTTGGTTCCAAGTCCTCCCTGGCAGCACAGAGCCTGTGCTGTCACTCACCAAAGGAATCGCAGGTGTGGCATGAGTCTGTGTGCCTGGTTTCCTGCCTAAAACCACTAAAAAAACACTGAGAAGGAGGAATTGCTATTTCCAGGGGGTTACATAAACTGCCTTCAACTGTAAAACTGGGAAAAATGGAGCTCCTTATGTTCTTCCCCCTCCTCGCCTGCTTAAGGAGGGCACTATATAGAATTAGATTGTATGGTAAAAGGGTCAGATCCTTGAGACCAAATCCTTTGCTGTACACTCCAGCACTACAGGAGTGGCAATCCTGATGGGTTCGTTTGCTAGTAATTAAATTTGTCCTTTCTGTTCATTTCACAGATGCAGTTGCCCTCTTCTTGGAAGCAAAGTGCAGGTCAGAGCCAATGGGAACCTTTAATAATCTGGTAGTTTCATCCAGTGCTGAAGATGGAAAGTTTTCTTGTTAATTGGATTTATTGTGAGACTATCTGAAGAGGAACAAGCTCCCCTGGACAGAGGGAGGCTGGGAGCGTACAGAGCGATGGAGAAGGTAATGGGTAAATTTATACTCCTGTACACGTCCGCCGAGTCTTCAGCCAGAACAAACACACAGAAAACTCCTCAGATCTGATTTCCTTTGACTCAGCAGCTTGCTTAGTCATTTACAGCAGAGTTAAAGCCGCTTTGATAGGCTTTCATGTCAGAAGGATAGATTTTTACATTGCTAAAATGGGGATGCTGTGCCAGCACAGCCTGCAGCCCGAGCAGAGGGGACAGGCTCACGGCAAGGAAGGGCTGGTGCTGCCCTGCAGCTTCTGCTGGGCAGGGCATTGGGGTGGGAGCTCAGGGTGGGTTGCCCCAGCCATGAACTCTTGCCCCTGAGGAGACAGGCAGCAGCTCTGCTGGCTCCATGCAAACAAGAGCTTCTTGTAGCTCTCACTGAGAATGTTGAACGTTCCCAATTCCAGACTGTTAGAGAGATGTGCAACCAGAGGAAGCAGGCTGATCCAGGAAAATTCTCCAGTTTCACATTAATTAGAGGGACTCATTTAAATTTGGTCAGTAAATATGTGCAAATACAGAAGCTTTAGTCGTAGCTCTGATTTTTGAGTTAAAAAATAAGATACTGGCAATTTCCACTGCAGAGACAAACCTGACCCTGCAGCACCCTGAGGGCTTCTTTCCTCTTATCTAGTTTGGTTTAATCTTGCAGGTTTTAAACCTGTTTCATGATTTTGAAGACCAGACGTATATTTGTGGAGAGACTGTGGCAGGCATCACTGCCTCTGAAAAACTGGGACAAAGCTGCTTTGTGCTCTGGTTCCTGTTAGGGACACAGATGAGGTTATCGACATGTCCATTAACTCTGCTTCCCTGGTGGCTTTGGTACTCTGCAGCAAGCATTTGTCATACCCACATCTCTGTGTGCTGTGTCACCTCCTGGCCATGCAGCTGATGCCCAGGACAAGGGATGGGGAGATGAGGACTCTATTTCCAGGCCTGCAGGCTGGAGGCTATTAATTGCATGACCCTTTGCAGACAGATACAACTCATTCTGGTCCTGCTCTGAACCAGCCAAAAGCTATATAATCTCTCAAAAGGACCAATTAACTCATGCTCAACAGTTCATTAATGATGGCTGCTCAGTTTTCGGTTAGTTTGGAGTGTGGGCAGAGGGAGCTGGTGTCTGGAGATGCTCACACTGAGTCACCTGGGAGTACCTGCTTTGAACCTGTATGCACATTCAGTTTTTCCATTTGTTTAACTGATATTTTGATTGATGTTCCTGCTCCATAGGAAGGACTGAGCCCAGCTCCCTAGACATTTACAGGATGTGTGGAGGCATTAGCAAAAAAGTTACACTAAGAGTGCATAGTATCACCATTATTATTAAAATGGATTTCACTTTGGATCTTGAATAGATGATTGCAGTCCTCTGAGAAGGGGGAAACAGAACAAGAACAAAAAGAAATATAAACCAACCATCTGTCATTCTTACCTGTTCTTCCATCTGGAATGATTACCATTCACTGGCTTCCTTTGAATATAAATAAAGGTGTAGAATATCTCTCAAATCAAAGGAATTAGGCATTTTTCAATCCTCAAAACTACTTTATTTTCTTAATGAGAGGAACAGAAAAAAAAAAGAAGTGCTGCAATTGCCCAGGTTCTAGCTTAGGATTTGTCCTTTACCTGGAAGAAGACACAAAAACAATTAACCCAGCATGAGGACACAGTGCCCTAATTCACACTGATCATTCTTCTTGTAAGTAACCACAGTGAAACCGTTGCCAAATAAAACCTGCACAGAATTATGCAGATGTAGAGCCACCATCAAGCTTCAGAGTGGCCACCCAAGAAGATCAGTTAGTACTAGATGTCTTTGGTGCTCAGGGTCTGCTTCCAGGAAGATAATCAAGGAGGTCATCTGAGTGATGAGCTCAAAGTTGAGTTCAGGAAGTGGCAGTGGATTTAGAGAAGCCTGTGTCCCAGGCATAAAAAGACAGCAGTGTTGGGAGAGTTGTGCTAGAAGGATGTACCTGTAAAGATCATCAGGCTTTACAGGTGAATCTACACCTGTTTTCTGGAAGCCCAGATGTAGATGGAAGGTGGTGGTGGAGTATGAATGCATGGGAGAAACCAGACTCCTTAGAGAAGGAATGCTTTGCACCCAACAGCTCCCAAGGCAAGGAGGGCTTCTGAATGGGAGTGTTTATATGGACTCAGCTTATCCCACACACAGCAGCCAGACCCAGACTTGTGATGGCCACTTCTTCATGGAGACCAAAACAGAACAGCTAGTCACAGGCAACATCACACATGCTGCAGAAGGCTCTGGCTTGTCAGTCTCTGTTTCGTGCAGTTTTCATGCATCTCCTCTTTTTTCTATGCTGTTTTGTCTTTGTTTTCAGCTGTATCTAATGAGCCTTCATTGGGCTTTTGATCAGAGATTTTTTCTGTGAAGACTTACAGGGCTCTCCTCCCCAGCCCTCTTCATCTTCTCCCAATTCCTCCTCCCCCTCTGCTCTCCTTAGTTGTTTATATTCCCACTGCAGGTAAAAACTTTCCAGAGACAATCCTCAGCCTTGTGCAGATGGCCAGAACAGCTGGTAAAAGAGAACACGTAAGGGCAAATCCTGAGGTGCCAAATAACAGCAGTGAGGGTGCAGCTACAGAAATGGCCCCAAAGGGATCATTACCCTCTTCTGTCCTCTGGGAGCATTGGTGTCAGGTAGAAGAGACCTTGGGGAGGGGGGCCTTTGGAATGAGCCTGGCAGCATCATTCAGCAGGGGAGACGTGTGTTGGCTCCCTCCCAGATCTGCAGATATCTCTCTGGACACAGGGCCTGGGAGCAGTGAGGGAAATGGGATGCTCAACAGCAACTGAAAGCCCTGATGTGGGTGTGTGCCTGCACCGTCTCCTTCCTGAAAGGCTGGCACAGCACTCAGCAGTCCCTGGCAGGTGAGTGCATGACTTGTCTTGCTCTGGCTACACAGATGGATGTGGTGGGGGTCACTTCTCCACCATCAGGGGCTGGGAGGCTATGAGGCAACCCCCTCAATGTTCACTGAGAAATTAATTGTATACTTTGGGGGTTTTTTTTCCCCATGAAGTTTTTTTTTTTTAATAATGCCTTATATTTTTTTTTAAGCTTTAATTTTTCTTCTCAGCAATTTTTCAAAGATGGGGAAGTTTAAAAAAGTTTCAACAGTGGAATGAAAGTGAAAGGGTGCTGTGTCAGTGGGAAAGGGAAAGGAAGGTGAGTAAAAATGCAGTCTTTTCTTAAAAATATTTCATTAAAATGTAATCTAAAAAAATGTTCACAGCAAATAACAGGAGACTCGGATATTTTTCACAGCAAAGTAATGCTTTTCCATTTTGCAGGGATCTCAGTAAATATTATTAACCCATTTTGCACCCTGGGACATTGATAGATTAGTCATACACAAATTCTGTGCCAGGACCAGGAATTTAAGTCAGACCAGCACTTTCTCAAAGGCACACCATCTCCAGCTCTATGCTCCTGAGGATTACTGCTCTCACTCATACCTGATCATCATTACCTATTTTCCCAGTCACTGCAACACCCCTGGAGAGCCCCTCACTGAGTTTAAATGGGGGGTACAGGTAGTGCAGGAGCTGTAATACTCATGGCTGTTCATCTACTTGCTTTTCAGACTATGCCTTGGTACCTGCAGTTTACTGACTCCTGGAGACTAACTCCCTTCAGGGAGGGGCACCAAGCATTAGAAATGAATATGGGAGGGAGGGAAGGTGAGGGGGTGGAAAAATGAGCCTGCTTTGCTGAATAATGAGGGGAGTGAAAATGAACGGGGAAGGAGAGAGAAAAGCTGGTTTAAATATTTAATCTCTGTTGCATTTGCTTTTGAAGAGGAGACAAAAGCCTTGGAACATCTTTTGTCTTGCCCTAATTCTGACCAGAGCTGAGAGGCATGCGGTTGTCATTGCTGTCATTTGCCTTAAGGTGGAGAGGAACAGATTGGTCTGCTGCAGCAGCCCATCACAACAGTCTGTCTCCAGCGGCGACTGGGACCTGGAGCTGCAGAAGGTATTAATTACAGTTAAACCTCTGCCCCTGGAGCCCCCACTGCCCCGGATCCTGGTGGTCAGCACGTGTGCTGCCTGGGAGGTGCAACTTCAGAGAGGAAGAAGCAGCTCTGAGGGGTCTGAGGAGCAGCAGCCTGCTCGTGTGCCTCATCATAAAGCAAGTCACTTCACTTTAGGTCTTCACCACCATTTGGAGCCACGTGGTGGCTTCCCTTGACTTGCCCCCTCAAGTCCCCCCTCTCTGCTCAGCCATGGGCTGTCTAGGTAGTGCCAAAATAAGCACTGTCTCATCTACTGGCCACAGCTGCACCATCTGCAGCACCTTCTGCAGCTGAAGCAGCCTCAAGGATGAGCTGGCAGGACCTCCACGCCAGCCTCAGGGATGACAGCTGTATGTGCTGATGAGCTGCTGCACCAACGAGGTCGTTTGCTTTATGTTAGTCCTCCGTAAACTGTGTTGTACAGTCGATATAACTCATCTGCCACATGTTCTGTGTCTCTTGTTTCTCACACTAGACACCTAGACTTGAGGACTGCACCACAAGGCATGGCCAGGGTGACCTAGCGAGGCTGGCACAGCCCCTGGTAGTGCTTGTGGTTCTCCACAGCCATAGCCTGTCATCCTCTGAGACAGACTTAGCCAGATAAAATCCTCATTTAGGCTTTCTTTATAGACTGGAGGAGTAGGAGGGAGAAATGCCTCCAGAGAGTAATTCATTGTAAGCCTGGCTTTTAAATTGGCAAATATCTGTAAGCTCTAAGAAAAGCTGATGGCCTCTGACTAACCAGAGGAAGCTGCTGAGACTGGGAACTTTTTCTCTTGGCAGTGGCTTTGTCCCTCTGATCCATTTATTCCTTTTAAAACCCTAAAAGCAAAGAGGTGCTGCCATTCCTGCTTCTCAGATGGGGGCAGATATAATGTGTCTTCTTCACCAGAACCCATCAGGATGTCTTTGGAAAAGCAGGGATTTATGAGCTCGGGCCTCCTGAGCCCTGAGGGAAAGCAGGAAAGCCTAGCCTTTTATCAACTCCATTTTTCAAAAAAAAATGAAGAAAAAAAAACAACCCAAGAACGTTCAGAAACATCCATTGAGCCTCTGAAGGTTCATAGTTAATTATCTTTCAAAGGCTTACTTCAAAAGTAATGTATTATTTCACTCTGTTTTTCAAGAGATCAAATAAAGCCAAGGAGCCTAGTCAAGAATGTTCCCATATTATTTTGATATAATTTAAGGAACTCAGTTGGCTACTTTAACTGCTAGAGAAGACAGCTGAGTAGGAGTTTGGGCTGGGTGAATCCAGCTAGGGAAGAGTTTTGCATTTGGCTTACAAAACAGCTTGAGTAGGCTGAGATTCCAGGCTGATGAGATGGTCTCCATGATGACTACACTTTTCTCTTTTTTGGCAGAGAATCCATACACTCCACATGTGAGCTAAAGGGGTGAAAGAGAAGCTTATTCCCTGTAGCACTACAAGTCTTGACTTTGCTGATTTTTACAGGAACAATGATACCAGGATGCTGGTCACCCTGCTTGGATCTAAGCTACACAAATTGTTGACCAGACACCAAAGACGGCAGCTTTTGGTGCAACTTTGATCTGAATCAATGACTTAGGAATGGAACACATCATATCTTGTTTCCAAAACGTTGCCTGAGCCATAAAAACACTCCTTTACTTTTTGCCAAAGAGAAAAGACTTGGGAGCTGACAAATGAGTCTTGGTACTGTGGTTTAAAGAGAGCTGAGTTCAGGTCAGGACCCATTACCAGAAGCCAGTGGTGTTTCAGTGGTGCTGTGCCAAGCTGTGCTCTTCCTCTCCAAATATAAAGTTTTCTGCAATAGAAGGAAGCCAGGAGCTGCTACTTCCCAATTAACTCAACAATGATTTGCCTTAATGTTAGCTTGAGGGCCCAAACCCCACGGACCTGACCTTAGTGGGAGCCTTTGCCTCTCCCAGATGGTTACGACAGGATGCGACTCATAGCCTGTGTTGTGGCCTTCAAAGTCCATCTACACAGAAGGACATATGGATGTGTCAGACCACGTACAGGCAACAGCCACAGCACCATCCTCAAGGGCTGCTGATGGCTGCTCTGCAGAGCTGGGGGCGTGGGAGAAGGGAGGAAACATTATTCAGAAAGAGAGACCTCTTCCTGCTTGAAGGAGAAGGAGGAGAAAAAGCACAACATCTCAGCAGTTCCTCAAAAGCTGCAGGAATTGTTAGCGGGGGGAGCTGGAGATGGAATGGACAAGGTAGATGGAGGAATTTTTGTGTTCAGTGAAGAGTAAATTTGCTCAAAGAAAAAGAGAGAGAATTACGGGAGACCAGAAACTCTATTTGGATTTGGGAGATCGTGCCTCCCTTATATTTTCTTAATGTCAAAATATCTTGAAAATCTCAAAGTGGTTTTCTTCCTCTTTTTTCTTTTCTTTCTCTGATTAGGTTTAAGTGGGAAATGCTGAAATACTTCATTCCACATCTTTCAAAATCAATCTTTTTGACATCTTTTAAAATAGACTTGTAATCTTCAGCTCAAAAAGGAGAAAAAATCAGAATCAATAAACAGTGAAGTAAACGGCAAGCACAATTTTTCACTTAAGGTTGAAAGAACTCCTTGAATTCACCCTAGTTTCTCTTTGGTTCTCTTCTTTTTCTGATCCTCAGTACCCCACACTTTCAGTTTGTTTGATTTTTATTTTTATCACACAGTCTAGTTTATTTTTTTTATTTGCTTAAATATTAATGAAACAACAGCGTATTACACATGATTTCTTAATCAAACCAACCAGCAATCCTAATGTAACATCTTTGAGGTCGAGAGAACAAGAAGAAGTATTCCATACAGCAAAAGAATTTCAGGAATTATGGACAGAAAGCCCCTACTTGGGAAATGAGTCAGCCCACTTCTATCAGAAAAGATCAGCACAGAAGTATAGATCCTTTAGAAACAGCTTATGAATTTACAGCTTGCAAAGTAGATGAAGTCTCTGAGTCTTTCATTCACATCCACTCATTCCCCCCACATCGAGGTCTCTGGCAGAAGGACGGGGAATGTGCTGTCTGCAATGCATATGAACTTTCTGTTTAGAGGAGAAAAGAAAAGATTTTTTTCAATAGGCACAAAAATCCCACCCCCTCAGCACCCCTCCTTCCTCTGTGTCTGACACTGACTTCAAGGGAGGAGTTGAGCCAATTATCTGTGAGTCCTACGGAAGGAAAATCTGCAATTTGCCAGTAGTTGTGAGAGAGAGAGGGAGAAAGGCAGGGAGGGAAGAAGAATGACTTAATTGCGAGACATAAAGAAAAGCCCCTTCTGTCCTAGAAAGAGAATATATGAAAGCAAATCTCAGATCAGAAGAAAAGAAGCTGGTGGGGGAGCTTGTGCCAGGCAAGACCTGGGGAAGTGTAGGTTCGCCACAGACAACTTCACGCCCCTGTTGATTCTTCCCCAGAGGGTCTAAGGTGGTGTAGAGGCAGGGTGGGCCAGCCGGGTGCACCCAGGACCCTGCAGGACTGGGTGTCACTCCAGGGACCCCTTCCTCCTCCTCCCAGAGCCTACGAAGTGCAACTTGCAAGAAAAGCCAGTGGAAGTGGGGGAGACTCTGCCTCTCCTCCTCTCGAACTGAGGCTGTGAGGAGCCCAGCTCATCTCCTCCGAGGGAAAAGCTGCCACCGGTTCTGAGACCTTCTTCAGCCCACGTTGGTCGCCTGATCCAGCACTTACCACCCATGGGGGAGTACCCTGTGGAGCCCTGCAGTCCTTCCCAACCCTGCTGAGTTCCAAGGAAATACTGGTGAAGAACGGAGCCCAGAGCAGGCACCGTGGGATCCACAGAAGAACAGCCTTTGACAGCAGCAGCCACCTCTGACCAAAACTATCAGCTTCATCAGGCTGCACCAAGACCCAGGACTGCTCCTCCAAGGACAGAGAGGTAAGAAAGTAGCATGAAGTTTGGGATGAAAGTGAGAAACAAACGTCCCACAGCGACTGTGGTGTGCATGAAAATTTTGGGGATGCTAACATGGCTGAGAAGTGACAGGTCTGTTTTGCAGGGTACAGTTTGCATCTGCCTTTGTCCTTTTTAGCCAGATGCAGTCAGTTACACTGGGATGGCAGAGACACAAGCAGGAGCTGAAGTCTGTGGAGTGCAAGAGAGGTAGTTCAGGAGTCTATTCATAGGTAGGGAGAATACTCCCCGTGGGGAGGATGCAAAACTAAGGTGTAAAAGCTCTCGGCAGGTTTAGTGAAGAATGTCTTCCTTAGATACACCTCTCTGGAGTTCAGACAAATGCTCTTCCGAGCATGCAGAAGCAGGTGCATTGTCATTCAATCTGCTATCTGCCCACGGAGCAAACAGTGATGGTTAGCAGGTAGAAGACAATACAGTGAGTCAAAATAAATGGGATTTAATGTTGATTTTGGACAGCTGTTTCTGCTTGCTCTAGGCATATGACCCTTTCCCTTTATTATGTGGAGGTAACACTCATTGCCTACATTTCTTTAAATCCTTGTGCTGTACCAATATGAAACACTAATGTAAAGTTTCTAGCATCAAGCCAGTGCATAAAGCAGAAGGTACCACAAGGAATTAATCTATGCTTAAGCATTTAATAAACTGGAAGGAAAAGATGCAGATTAAAGGCAGCTGGAGGTTGTTTGCCTCCTCATTCTCTTCTGATTGATTTTGCTTTATTTAGTACATGAACATGTGGTCTCTATCTGTTTCCTTTCTTCTGCCTTTAATCTTTTTCAATGTATGAGTCCCTGTGCTCCCCCCCACCCCTGGGTGTGAAGGTTGAAGTTTCATCTATTTTCTGAGGGTGAAACAAGGCAGATTGTACTGAACTAGAGAAACACTGGTGTGGAGGGATGGGAAGAGAGAGCACAAACCACAAACTCTTGGTTCAAAGGCATGGTCCAAGTCAGATTTGCAGCAGAGGTGATGAGTAGCAACTCCATGAATCAAAGTGCTGAAAAGCATCCTTTGACTTCACGTGAAATGAAATGCAGCCAGGAAGGCATGGGTCCTCTGGACTGAATGCCTTGACAGGTGGAACAAGGATATCACAAAGTGACTATTTAATACATTAAAATCTGCATCTCAAGGACACCCCTTTTTCCTCTTCAGTGCATCTACATCCTTGGGGCAAAGCATCCTGAAATGAGCACGTGTCTTAAGATTTTGCCTTTGGTCGGGGTGGGAAGCAGTGTGATTTAATGACCAGAGATGCAAGAGTGAGGAAAGGTGGGAAGGAGAAAGAGTTTGAAAGGTAGGAGTCCTGGAGTCTGTTCACACTTCCCATTTGCATCACCTTGGGTGGTCACTCAGCTTCCCTGTGCCTTACCCTCCTCATCTGCTGTGGCAGAAATTCTTTCTCCAAGCTATCTGCCCAGTGCTATCTGTGTACAGTGGCACTAACTGAGGTCCAAAGCAGTGGAATTCTTTTCAAGATGCCTCTTCCACTAAAGGTGCAAAAACAACCCTTCAAACAGCTGCAGGGACACAGTCCTCCTCTGCTGTGTGATGGGAGTTTCTCTAACCACCAGCAGCTCGGTGGTTACCTGTCAGTCAGCGGTGTAATTTGTAGGATTTGGGCTTGTAAAGCTGCTGGCCAGGATCAAGGCCCCACACTGTGCACATTCTGTACAGGACATACAAGGCATTTACCTAAAAAGCCTAACTGGGCTCACTCCCAGATGCTGCTGCACCAAGCTGTACAAAACCCATCTTCAGCAGGTATGAACCAACACTTGTCCTCACACAGGTCCATCCCTGTCTGAAGAGCTGAGTCATTTCTAAATACTGAACCTGGGCTCTAGAGAAGTTTGTAGTTTTTCTCACAAAAATCTATCTCCCTGCTTCTCTCTGTCAGCTAAATAAAGCCTGAGAGGGTGAAAGCATCCCAAAGCATCTCTATCACCATTTGTCAGCCCACGGATGCAAGGCAGTGTTGCCTGGCTCTGTAGGAAACTGCTGACCTTTCATGGCAGTGTTATTTCAGAGACTGCATTTGGTGTTTCTGCACTGTTGGAGATGAGTCCTGCTCTAAATAAAACACAGTGTCCAACGTAAATACCAGGTGTGCTCCTCGCTGTCACTCCCACCAAGGCAATCCCACCAGAATTCTGCACATGTGTGTCAGTCCAAAGTTATGTTCTGACATTGCTGTCTGCCTCTAATATTATGCTGTCCTGCCCATGGAATCTAATTCAGAGTATAAGCTGCTCTTGAGGAAAGTATTGAATTTTCTTCTGTGCTTTAGGAAGGGATGAATGTGCTGTTGGCGTGCAGCAAATGATAGCAATAATAATAATAAAAACTAGTAGTGTTTTGCTGCTGCCTTGGGCTATAGCACGGCACTTATAGTGATGCTGGATCAGGATTCCAGAGACTTCTTTAGATAGCAGTGACCATATCTTCACTGCTGCTTTGGTGCTCAGCAGATGATAAACAAAGTAAAAGATTCTAAGCTTTTGACTGAGATAAGCATGAGCTACATAAAAGCCTGGGAGATAAAATTCACTCGAGGGAAAGATAGGAATCTAGATCTGGATCCAGAAATGATTTTTCAGTGTACATAAAGTACTCTCATTGTAATACTAAATAAACAATACCTAAGTTAAATAAACGGCACAGTGGGAACTTGATTATTCTTTAATAAGATCCTAGTAACCAAAATAAACTCTGTCAAAAATGTCCCTTCTTTGCTTTAATAGTTAGCTTTCCCCATACAGAGGTTATATTTTTCCTTTCAGCACATAATTCATTTGAACTGGTACATGAAAAATGTCTGAGCAACCCTCTGCTTTTTCCATCACAGTTTTCTGCCTCTGAGTGCCACGTCAAAATGCAATCTCCAAGGTCTTGAGACTCATGGGTTGGAAATCTTGTCTAAGAGCTACATAAGTTGGCTGTCCCTCATCTTTTGTCCTGCTTGTCCTTAGCACCCTCAAAGACTGTGACACTCACAACAGCTGTGTATGCAGAAAGAGTGAAACTCCCATGAAATCCACCTTCTGCAGTTCCACCCATTGCCAGCCATCCTGCTGCAATGCTGATAGTTTGTTGACAAGGAGTTCCCACACTACCACTTCAAACAGCAACATTAAAATCTGGTTTCTAAAAGGCAGCTGAAGGCACAGATCTTTGAATTTATCATTGGCTAGTGCTATTTTGTGTCTCAAACTCCCTGCGTCAGCAACGAAGGTTTTATGGGACCAGCTATTTAAAGTTACTGAGATGTCTAGCTTCCACTGATGTCAAATGTGAGTCTTCTTTCTGTCTGACTTTTGGTTGAGCTCAGAAAATTAGTATTGGCCACGGCTCCTATTTAGGCAACCAGATGAAACGACCTGGGTCCTAATGGCAGCTGCAGAGGATGCAGTATATTGAGAAATCTGACCTCTGTGTTTATGTATCTAAATGAGAACCAATCTCTACTGAAAAAATCTGGTAATGTCTAAGTGACACAGATGGTGGGAAGGAACGTGGTGTCTAAGTTGAAGCAGCAGTTTGCTGATAAAATTAGCCCTTAACGTTTAAATGAAATAGCAAATTACAATCCAACCCCGTGCTATTTTCAGTGTAAATGCCTTCATTTTTATATGACTTTAAAAGAAATGAAAAAACACAACAACAAAAACAAAAAACCACACACACACACAGAAAAAAAAACCTACTCCCTGGAAATGAGACTGAAAATAAAATAGCATTTCCAGTGAAAAGATTTCTGCATGGAGCATTGGTCTGTTAAGACTGTGATCCATAGCACTCTTTGACAAGCCTGTGGCAAGGAGCTGCCCTGCTCCATCCTCCGTTTAGTTTCTGAACTTTCCTCCATCTCTGCTGTTCCCTCTTTCAGGACCAAGCAATGATGAAGACCATGTCTGGTGGAAACTGCACCCTGAATGTGCCAGCCAAGAACTCGTACCGCATGGTGGTGCTGGGGGCCTCCCGGGTGGGGAAAAGCTCCATCGTCTCCCGCTTCCTCAACGGCCGCTTTGAGGACCAGTACACCCCCACCATCGAGGACTTTCATCGCAAGGTCTACAACATCCGGGGAGACATGTATCAGCTGGACATCCTGGACACCTCTGGGAATCACCCTTTCCCTGCTATGAGGAGGCTTTCCATCCTGACAGGTGAGGAAGTGGGGGGAAGTTTCCAGACAAAACTGGGGGTGAAGGATCATAAGGATAGACATCAGGTTGAAACTGTAGCCTGGAGATGACTGTTTCTTGGGAAGCAGCTAAAGGGACCGCTTGATTTTGTTGCAACGTGCATTGCTCTAGAGAGATACTTCCTGGCCAGGATGCTCCAGGCATCCTGGACCATAATAGGGAGTGCATTAGCCACAGAGAAGTCCACCTGGTGAAGGACAGAAACTGAGATTTCCCCCTAGTTTATTTCCCTTCTACCTTCCCTTCCTCCTTCTTACTCTTTATTGCAGTCACAAATAAATGGCTGAATAATATGTCGTGGGCATAAAGAGCAGCAAGGGACAAAATAAGCACGTCATTCTAAGACACAAGCAGTGAAAAACAAATGTAAAATGCACAGGAAGGGAATTCCACAGAAGAATATCTCCAAGATATTAGTTTCCTCCAGTGTCCAGCTTGATTCCCTTGATTTGATACTCCAGTAAAAGAATAGTACTGTTTTTAGCCTTTCTCCTTAGTCTATGGTTAATCGAATGTGTAGAAGGGAAAAAAGATTAAATGGTGGGCTCATTTTGTATGTTCTCATTGTCAAGCTGTTCCTGTTGTGAGCTCTGATGTGTTCTGTAATTCTGAAAGTGAGTCTGAGATATATTCAGCCACAGCTCACCTGCTTGCTGGATTTGCCACCTACCCTTCTAGCTACCCAGTGAAAAATGATGTCCACATCTGACCAGGCCTGCCACTCCCACTGAGTGAGGTCCAAGGGCCAGTTTCTGGGATGCAGATGTGGGCTTTTGTCCCTGAAAGCTCTCTCAGCATGTTCCACACAAATGTCATTCAACAGGCAGTGATTTGCGTTATCTTATATTTGCAAAAGGAATTGTAAGTCAGGAAATGTCAAAAGGAAATGCCAGGGGATCTGTGTCATTTATGTATTCCTTTTTTTCCATGGTCTCTTGAGCAAATTACATGACAGCAGAGCCCTGTACATTGGGAAACCTTACTCCTGACTTAGGCAGTCGGGACTAACTAGCTGTGAATCTTCAGTTCAGGTGTTGCTTTGTGTATTGTGTAACCAAAAGGCCAAGGCTGAGTGGCTGCTAGCCCTCCACTCCTCCTGGTGTCAGAACAGGCTGTGTTTTACACAGAAAAACAAATGAAAGGAAGAAAAAAGAAAACAAAACAAAAAAAAAACACCAAAAAACCCACAAAACAATGCAGCAGAGCTGAGATGGAAACATGCCTACAAAAGAGTAAAATGTGCAATAACTTGCGAGTCCAGTGCAACCAGATATGGCTGAAGTCACATTGTAGCCCATAGTCTTTTCCATAACACTACAGAAAGGTGTCAGAAGTTGACTTAGAACTGGAATTAAAGTATAGCTGAGTTAATAGATTCAAAAGGACCCAACAAAAAATATGGTGAGGAGATGACAAATAAGCCCATTGCTTTTTAAAAACTGCCTCCTCTGGCGCAGGCTGCCACCAGCAAGACTTTACAGTATCTTTTTAATTGCAGGGGATGTTTTCATCCTGGTATTCAGCCTGGACAACAGAGAATCCTTTGATGAGGTCAAGAGGCTCCAGAAACAGATCCTTGAGGTCAAGTCCTGCCTGAAGAACAAGACCAAGGAATCAGCTGACCTCCCCATGGTGATCTGTGGCAACAAAAACGACCACAGCGAAGTCTTCCGCAAGGTGCGCTCAGATGAGGGCGAGGACCTCGTCTCCAGCGACGAGAACTGCGCCTACTTTGAAGTTTCAGCCAAGAAGAACACCAATGTGGATGAGATGTTCTATGTCCTCTTCAGCATGGCCAAACTACCTCATGAGATGAGCCCTTCCCTCCACAGGAAAATCTCCATCCAGTACGGTGACACATTCCAGCAGAAATCCTTCCGGATGCGCCGGGTGAAGGACATGGATGCCTACGGCATGATCTCTCCCTTCGTCCGCCGGCCGAGCGTCAACAGCGACCTGAAGTATATCAAATCCAAAGTTCTCAGGGAAGGGCAGTCCAGAGAGAGGGAGAAATGCACAATCCAGTGAAGGGGGCTTGCACTCCTGTCCGAAGTCAGCATCCACATGCAGTGCCTTAAAGAAAAATGATCTGTGGAAGCACAGAACGGGCTGATGGGGTTCACGGGGAGGTGCCACACGGAGGAAGGATGACTCTTCCTGAGGGTTCTGCTGGCCCATGAATGTAAATAACATCGTCCTCGTGAATGACTGGGAAAACCATATGCCTGAGATACGACTGCATTCCTCTGTCTTTGTAACGTCCTTCCTCTTCGTTCTCCTTTTTGTTTAGAGAAAACAGGCCCAAGGAGTAAAGACATTTCAACAAAGAGAGTAGGTGAAAAACCCATGGAAGGCATTAACAGCTACGCAGCGTACAGCTCTTGCTAAGAGAGGAGGTGATGTCTGTGCACATGTGTATCTCTGTGAGTCTGTGTGCATGCACGTGTGGAGCACGCCTTCCAAAAAACAGGACTTGCATTTCCAAGGGCAGCAATCATAACTAAGCTCTCCCGGGTCTGAGTGGACTTTGGATATGGACACATGTCTCTAACTTGCTTCTGAGGGGACCTGCAGTAAGGAGATCTTGATTCTATGTTTGCTGGGACAGCTATCATTTGACATTGACACGAATGTTGTTTTGTATTATAGATTTTATTTGGGATTTGCTTTTTTTAATTGTCTGGGAGTGGGTTCTTAGCAAAATCAAATGGCAAGCGTGTTTGATATCAAAACAGCGTCTACTGTCTAGTGAAAGTTGGTTTCCATCTGTAAAACTATAGAATATGTACATTGATTGGAAGTGAAAATGTTCTGCAAAAAGCCAATACACTTGACTGCTTTGCAAGCCTGGTGTGATACTGTTTCTCAAAGCAGCCACATTGACTCTGAATATTGTAGTATGAATGCCACCCTCTGCCTTGGCCACCAGAGCAATAGTTCCTTCCTCTGCCTCTACCAGCCAAGACTGACCAGATTCATATGTAGATTCACATGAAAATCGGGGGTCCCTTTACAATTAGAAACTGAAAGGTTGGAGGGCTAGCTCCTTCATAGTTCTCCTGTTAATGTGTCTCTAGTAATTTAGTTCATGGTTTTCCCTGTTGCCTGATAGAGGTTGCCTTGCAAAAAAAGTTCTTTAGAACAGAAGCTTTGTGCTCACTGCCCAAACAGGGCTGAACTGGCTGGCTAGATAAATCTGAGGCCATTCATTCATTCTTCCCTTTCTCAGCCCAGTCCAGGCTTCCTTGTCTGCAGCTCTCTCCCTGCTCTGCTTCTGGTTTTTTCGTTCGATGTGCTCCTGTATGCCCTCAAAGCCAAATATATTCTCTTAGATGTGAGCTTGCTGCTCTCACTGACTGGAACGAGATGTGTGCACACGTAACTGTGGGCAAAGCATGGCCCCAAGACTGTACCCAACAGTAGAGTATATATGCCATACATACCTCAGAATGACCTTCAGATATCTTGTCCCACTCCCAGCCTCAAGTTCTGTTCTTGGCTGTATCTGCCTTGTTGTGACCTGGACAGAGCTGTGTGTTAGTTTATGCTATAATTTGACAGGAAATGAAGAATAATGGTTGTCTTTAAAAATTAGCCTCTGGGACTCAAAATCCCATATTCATTTATCAGCTCCACCCTTCATTGGTACTGTAGATTGACTGGTAGAATACACTGTTTTTCTGTTGCTGTTGCCAGGGCAGCACTTTTCAGACCACATCTCCCTCCCTGTACATGATTTATGATTAAACTTGCTTTATTTATTAGCTGTGTCCTGGTCCTTTTTACTCTCTCCAAGAAGGTCCTCTTTTTTGTTGTGCAGGTGGAACTAGGCAAGTGAGTTGTGGGTTGACAGCCCTGCTGAGCTCTCTAGTAAGTCCTGGAGGAGCTTTTTATGTCCTCCAGACATCAGAGGCTACGAATTTGTATGTTTGGAACAGAACTGTGTCTATATCTGCATCTATCTGAACACTAAGTTATATATACAGATACCCTCACAAGCAGAAGCAGTTGTTCTTAACCATGCTGCCTCCAGCACAAGAGAACATCCCTGTCCTTCATGCACAGAGCTTGCATGCTCACCCCCAGTGCAATTTCATATGGTCTCTGCAGAGACATCACTGTTGCTCTCAGAAGTCTACGTTACCATCTGCACCTCCCAGCTGTATGAGCCGTGGTCCTCCTGAGCACATGCTCACCTCTACAGACTCTCCACCTGAATGCATGACTACTCAATGGACCAGTGGTCAAGCTATGAGACTCATGTGCCACAGGAAGATGGAAGGGTTGAAGGTGGAGTGAGAAAGTCAGGAGCACTGGCAATAGGTTGGGTTAAGGGGCTCCAGGAAGGTAAAGGAGAACTGCTTGCACAATAGGTCATGTGCTGACCTACTGAGCCTATGTCTGCTCTCCCTGGCCTGCTGGATAAGTTTTTAAAGACCTTCACATTCATCAAGTCTCTGCCTTTGTCTTACAACACCAACACTCTTACAATTATTTTCCCTACTGTCCTTCCATCTCCACAAAGACACCAGCTTTCCTAACCCTTCCATGTTCTCCCTTCCTTCCACCACGGATATGAAGCCATGGGGCATGGAAAATGATGCTGCAGTGACAACAAGGGCTCAAGAATAGGGGAAGCTGAAGACTCCAGCAAATGCTCACAGAGACAGGCTGGTTACCATGGGAAGATAAGTGAGCCCCAACTTCACAGTCCAGCTTCGCCTGCCAAGCTCAGGGTGAGAAGCATCTGAGAAAATGACTGGGAATGAAGGTGAAACAGCATGACAGTCACCCACAAAACCAAATGGGAATAAGTAAGTAATCTTATTAAAGTAATCCTTGTCATCTCCTGCATTTTGTTACTGATAGTAATTGCTTTTGAATTTAGATTATCACGTTCATGAGGACATTTTTTTTCGTCTTTGATTATATCATTATGATAATTCTATTAACATTCATATATCATCTGTGCAAGCAGGTGTACACTTACTCAGTTTTACCTAGCATAATTCACTTGCTTTATTCCAATAGGTACCTCTTCCTCCACGGCAGTTTATAAACCCCAGCATTAGTGACACAAAGCTTTGATTGTGTTTTTTGTGTACTTACTTTTGGGACAATGAGCAGGGACTTAGAGCTGACTGAGGATCAATCACTGTCCTGGAACACGACAGGGATAAGATTTATTTTGTGCATTGCTCTACCCAGAAAGAAAGTCCTTGTCCTGAAGAAATTGCAAGTCAACACATTATAGGCGCTACTATAAATAATGACAAAAATCTAATTAAGCCACAGGGTCAGTACAAATGAGGAAGGAAATAATGGTCATGGTGAATTAAGTGAAAAATAAATTGAGGGTGGGAAGGGCAAAGCAAAAGCCTGTTTTGACATCCAGAGGACTAAATTAGGCTTCTGTTCTGAAAGATCCCCAGGAGGACTGATGCCACCAGGCCAGCCCAGCCTGGTGCTAGAGAGAGGTTTTTCATGGTGCAGCCTCACAAAGAGCATTGTCTTCTTGAGACCCCAGGGTGCAATAGGTCTGATTGTCTGGGAGGTCAAAGGGTTTGATATTATCACAAAGGCTAGTAGGAAATGATACGATAATTTTTAAAAAGGCAGCAGAAGAGAAAAGAGCCTCAGAAGGGGGCTCCCAAAGGTAGGATAGCAACAGGAGGTTGGGTGGGTAAAGAAGATAAAGATCAGCTAGGGTGTAGGTTACAAAATGTCTCTTTTACCTTTATTTCATCCTTCTTTACATAAAAGTCAAATCTGAAGACATTTTATTTACTTTTTTTGTCCTTCCTCAAATGTTTAACTGCCACTTACTGCTGTGGAGGGCCCTCCTCCCACCTCCCATCACACCTTTTGTTGCCTTAGGTTTGCCCTCCTGCCATGCACCATATTGTGGGCTGCCTTGTTAGCCCTGTCCTGGCATCTTGGCTAGGTCATAGACAGAGGTGTTTTTGAAGTAAGTGATGATTATCTGATTTGATTTTCAATCACTATTACTGTTAGGGGTTTTACTAGCATTATTGTTTCTGTAAAATTATGTGGTGGCAGGCTCAGATTAAAGGGTCTTCTTGGAAAAAATATATAAAACGTGATATAATGTACATTTTCCTCACTGGTTTCTATAGCAACAGACTTTTCACTGCACTCAGAGAGAGCAGAGAACTTAGAGAGGGGGAGATGAGTAGCAGTAGCTCTGCCCTAGATCTTTCACCTCTGACTCATCAGGGGAAGTTTTCTTCCCTTCAGTTTCTGTTATGTGAAGAAACATAGACCACTAGCCAGATTCACCTCTTAGAACACTCAGTATGTCTGGTGGAGCTGTGGGATGGATGTGCTACCATAGATAAAAAAGTAATTTCTGTGATGTGATTGTAAACTGGGGCACTGCTCCTGACACAGTACCTGACATGGGGAATGCACATCTCAAACTGCTATAAACCCAGCTTCTGTACTGAGGTTTGGTTAGAGCCAGCTATGAGCCTTGCCCAGCTCCTCTTTTCTCTGCATCTTTACAGACCACCATCTGGTACAGCCAGAGCCTGAGACTTCTCAGAGAAACATTTCCGTTTGCTCTCATGACAACATCAGCCAAAGACCTTTCCTTGCCCCTAACATCGTTGGCCATCCACAGCATGCAGAACCACCCTAAGTCCCAGGCATCATGTTCCTAGAAAGTTATTGACAGTTTGGAAGGAGGCCAAGAACTAGCAAGAGAAAACATTTTATGAGCCTAGAGGGATTGACTTGAGTAAGCCTTAAAAAAACTCTGGAAGGGGTAGTTTTGTGCCATGAAGGTAAACAAAGTCTGAGAAAGGCTGGCTAAAATCCCCTAGGTGTGTTTGAAAGGTGGAGATGATAGCTGAGACAGCACTTCTTTTAGAGTTTGACAATGGGATATCTCAGTGAGAACAAGAGTATTAAGCAGGAAATCATAGACAAAAGAGCCAGGCAGACTTCAGGGCAGTGGATTCTATTGGAAAATTTTCTGAGAGAGGTCATGAAAGTCCCATTAGCAAAACACTGGGAAAAAGCCTGAAATCCACATAGCCAGTGGGGTAACTTGGTGTTGGCAGTGGGCTAGACTGACTGAGCCACTCAGTTATTTTGATTCTCCACACTTGTTTCTGTGAGGGAGCAAATCCCTTCAAAGAAATTTCCTCAGAGTACCTACCCTCACTCCATGCTCTGACCCCTGAGTGGAGGGCTGGTAGTTCACTGGTCCCCTCCAGTCAGATCACTAATAATAGAGGCAGGACTTCTTACATCAGACTCTGTTTTTTAGAACATTTCCACAAAAATTCCTGGACTGTTTGCAGCAAACAGCTCCTTCTGTGAATTGTCCATGAACAGCTTCTTGTGCATTTGTTTATTGTTCAGAAGAATTTGATGAATGATTTATGCAAACGTGTCCTGTGCTCTGGCTGGGATGGATAACTAGGATTAGTTCAGATTAAACATGAAGACAAGTTCGCTGTGTTTCAGAACATCTTGTAGCAATGTAAAAGAATATAAATGATGAAAAAAAAAAAAATCCAACTTGAATATGTGCCCTCATTTCATTCTGACCTGGAGGAAAGCAAACTCCCTCTCTCCAGCCCATTCCTCCCCTCCAGGCTCTTGAAGGTGGGATTTCAGATGGACTGTATTGATTCAAGATTGCCCTCTCACAAGCATTTGGCTTTCAGCAGTTAATATAGGACACTAACTCACACATGAGAGTACCAAATATTTTAGATTGTTTTTAGCAATAAGTCTCGAGTCCATATTTTGGAGTTAAAAAAAAAAATATAAAAGAAAAAGGAAAAGACCCTCTACAGTTGTGGTGAATGAAATGGGGAATGG
>NW_008617352.1:0-11746 GCF_000691845.1 Merops nubicus | reverse complement strand
GAAGGGTTTTGGGGGGGGGGGAACACCTCTGATTCTAAGAAGCAATTCCTTCACCCATTGAAACTTACCTGGAAAACTGCACAACTCTATTAAACTTGTGGTCTTTCTGTGTTAGACTGGGAATCAGAGCAATACAGAACCAAAAGAAAAATGTTCCCAGCAGTGGAGCTGTACCTTCCATTTCAGACCCCACTAACATCAGGACTGTGACAGATCCCATCTCATTCCTCAAGGTATTTGCAAGGCTCCCAGGAGCTTCCAAGTTAAAATAAGTTATAGTTGCTAAAACAACTGGGTGTTAGGTGTCACCGGTTTCTGTCTTGCTCTTTGGATCAGAGATCTAACAGCTCCTAAGAAGCTCCTAAGTCCCACCAGCTTCCAAACTCTACATAAATCAACATCTTGGATTCCCATCCCGTTAGAGGGCTGACAGCACTCACGGGAGAGCTGAGAGAGGATAAACACCTTCTGGATGGTGAGGCACTTGGGTATTGCAGTGATGGATAAACACGTTAAAGGTGAAGAGGCAGACCAGGAAAAAACATCACCTCAATCAGGAGCTGAGCTGCTGCATCGCCAGCTACACGGGAGAGCAATTACCTTTTGCATAATCCCTGATTTCTGCACTACCTACAGTCGTGTTCTCCTCAGCATCTGCTGAGCTGGCAAGTCCCAGGAGCCTCAGGATTAAAATTACACACCCTGTTCTTCAATCACTATATAACTGTGCCACACAGAAGGGTGCTGCAGAAAGGTTTTTGCCCAGGGACCCTTGGGTGGATGCACAGCATAACCTCTCCTTTCACCCTCTCTCTGCTGGAGAAATGAGTGCCTCAGGGAAGATCTGTGGCATTGCTTTTGGCTGGTCCAGGGCAGAATGTCTCATCTTTTCTGTCACAAAACAGTTTGTTCCTTGCTGGGTGGCTTATTGCCAAGGTAATAAATGCAAGTTTCTAACCAGAAATAAAATAAAAAGGAAAAATAAACACAGAGCAACAACTTGTTCTGCAAATTGACAGGAGTCTTGCCCGAGGCAACGGATAAGGGGTGACAGGGATGAACAGCTCTCTTGTGGAGCATTATTAAAGAGTGGACTGGAGCTCTTCTCAGATACTCTTTATGAGATGCTGCCATCTGGGAGAAATCCAGATTGGCAATTATCTGAGAGAACAATTCCAGCTGGCCACAACACTGCCAAAGCAAAAATTAGCCCCTTACACAATGGCACTGACTCAGACTGCTTGCAACTTGTGTGGAGTTCGGGGCGGTTACACAAGGGCTGTCATTAGTCATGCTGGTGTTTATTTGTGTTGTGGAGCCCTGCCCACAGGCCAGGACCCAATTATTCCAGACAACATACAAATGCACAACAAATAGGTAGTCCCAATGTAAATAAAGTCCAGGGCAGAATCTTAGTCCTTAACTACATCTGCCCTATCCACACTGTACCTCACAGCATCTGTCTTGTCCTGTGGTGGTCACCTACCTGTTCCCTACCAGTGTTCTGTCTGTAACCTGGAGTGAGGAGAAGCTGCTGAATGCAATATTAAGCCACCACTTTCATGATTAACAACTGAGAGCTAATTATTTCTGTAGGGAACTTGTCATTACTGCAGTGATTCCTAGCAGTCCTTCCAAGGAGAGTGCTCTTAGGTAGGCAGCACATCTTTGTGCCACGCTGGTGGTCCTGTGGTTGTGTGAGCCTCATGGCTCATGGCAGCTCAGACCTGACTCCAAACTGTGTCCTGTGACAGGCTGTCGTGAAACCTGAATCTGGGCAGGCTGGGGTAGTGAGGCAGCCATGCTGGCATTGCCAAGCCATGGCAGAGGCCTGCCAGCTGCCCTTCCCTTCAGTGCCCAGGTGATGCCCCATGGGATGTCTGCTGCTCTGCTGCCTGTGAGCTGTACTAGAACCTCCCATAGTTCCCAGGAGAAAGAAGTGAGTCATATACTACTAGGAGCAGGGTGTCTACCCACCTCTAAAACACAAATTGGTGGACTATAAGACGTTTTTAGCTGCTCAGAATTTAAACTTGAAAGCAGTGAAAAAGCATGGAGAGAACTGAGATTCTCCTCAGTGGCCTCTTTGTACTGCTGTAGCCCACACAAGAGCTGTTATTTGTCCTTCATCTCCCAGAGAGGAACACCTCTGGCACAGGCTTTGGCAAAACAGTTCACAGTACCCTAAAACTTTGTTTCCTCCCTCCACACGTGATCGTTGGAGAAAGGAAAGCCCTCAGATGCATGGCAAAACGCTCCCAGAGGATACAGAACCCGGCTGATGGAGAGCACCCCAGCAGCAGCAGGACACTTTATTGTGCTAGATAGTGAGCAGATGTATAAGTTAATACCCTGGGTGGAAGGAAAAGCCTTAGGGATGCTTTCTATCTCTTCTTCTTGGGACTTGACACATCCTCCCCAATGCATTTTCTCTTTTCAGGCAAGAATTCTGCAAAGAAAAAAATGTCCAAAAGTACTTCATTAATTAAGGAGCCTTGAGTTTTGCTTATTTTCCATGAGATTTCAGACTCTGAATTAACTTTTGAAAGTGAGATGAGCTTAGGCTCACTTAAGCACTTTGTCAACTTTACCAGATTGGTTCTGTGAAGAGGGAACTTTTAAGGACTGAGATTAATCAGGAGGAAACACTGTTCTGACCCAAATTTCCACTGAAAGAGAAAACTGAAAAGATAAGTGATTTTGCATGAGAGGTGCTTGAGTAGTGATGGTTTTCTTAGTAAAACAAGAACTGCCTGAGAGGATCTTCTGCTTTCCCACTCATTTACATCTGAAGAAAAAAAGAGAAGCTTGCTGTTTCTTAAAAGAACAGAGAAAGGGAATGTATTCCTGAGTGACATGTTTGTTTCACATTTTTTCCCATGGTATCTTTTTGTCCACCAGGAACTCAAGCAAAAGAGACACTGGAAGCTCAAATATAATCTGTCATCAATGCCCCCAGCTGGGTTTGGCAGAGTTTGTGTCCCCTACCCCTGTCTCTTCCCTCACTGGCTAAAGGAGCTGCTACCTGAAGCAAGAACAGATAAAAAAGCCAGTTTGATTTTGACTAGAGATATGTGAGGAGCTCCAAGAGTTTGAGGCAATAGGAAGAACATCATTAGTAAGTGAGTGGGAAAATTATCTCTAAATTAGCTCTGTCTTGTGTCAGCCACTATTCATAGAATCATAGAATCATGTTGGTTGGAAGAGACCTTTAAGATCATCACGCCCAACAGTTAACCCAGTGCTGCCAAGTCCACCGCTAAACAATGTCCCTCAGCATCATATCTACATGGCTTCTGTATCCCTCCAGGGATGGGGATTCCACCACTGCCCAGGGCAGCCTGGTCCAGTGCTTGACAACCCTTTCAGGAAGAAAGTTTTCCTAATATCCAACCTAAACCTCTTGTAGCACAACTTGCCGTTTCCTCTTGTCCCATTGCTTGTTCCTTGGGAGAAGAGATTCACCCCCAGAACACTCCAACCTCGTTTCAGGTAGTTGTAGAGGGTGATAAGGTCTCCCTTGAACCTCCTTTTCTCTAGGCCAAACAACTCCAGTTCCCTCAGCTACTCTTCATAAGACTTGTGCTCTAGGCCCTTCACCAGTTTCATTGCCCTTCTTTGGACACACTGCAGCACCTCCAGGTCTTTCTTGTAGTGAGTGGCCCACAACTGACCCCAGTACTTGAGGTGTGACCTCACCAGTGCCGAGTACAGGGGCGTAATCACTTCTCTAGTCCTCCTGGCCACACTATTTCTGATACAAGCCTGGATGCTCTTGGCCTTCTTGGCCAGCCACCTGGGCACACTGCTGACTCACATTCAGGCTGCTGTCTATCAACACCCCCCAGGTCTTTTCTGCCAGGCAGCTTTCCAGCCACTCTTCCCCAAGCCTGTAGTGTTGCCTGGGGTTGTTGTGGCCAAAGTGCATGACCTGACACTTGGCCTTGTTGAACCTCATACCATTGGCCTTGGCCCATTGATCCAGCCTGTCCAGATCCCTCTGCAGAGCCTTCCTACCATCAATCTTATTTATATTCCTGCCAGTTTTGTATCACCCACAGATTTACAGAGGGTGGTGAGAACTTCTGCCAGCTCTCTCAGTACCTTTGAGTGGATCCCACCTGGCCCCACAGACTTGTGCACATCTAAATGGAGCAGCAGGTCGCACACCACTTCCCCTCGGATGATGGGGGCTTCATTTTGCTCCCTGTCCCTGTTTTCCAGCTCAGGGGCTGGGTACCTGGAGAAAAACTGCTCTTACTATCGATGACTGAGGCATTAAGTGCCGCAGCTTTTTCCTCATCTTTAGTCACTATCTTTCCCCTTGCATCCAACACAGGATGGAGATTTTCCTTACCCCTCCTCTTGTTGATGATGTATTTATAGAAATATTTTCTGTTCTCTTTTATAGCAGTGGCCAATTTAAGTTCCAGCTGGGCTTTAGGCCTTCTAATTTTCTCCCTGCATAACCTCGCAGCATTCTTTGAGAGTTGCCTGTCTCTTCTTCCAGAGTTCATGAACTCTTGTTTTTTTCCCCCCCTGAGCTCCACCATCAGTTCCCTGTTCAGCCAGGCCAATCTTTTCCCCTGCCAGCTCATCTTTTTGCACATGGGGACAGTTTGATCCTGTGCCTTAAAGATTTCCTTCTTGAAGAACCTCCAGCCTTCCTGGACCCCTTTGACCTTCAGAACTGCCACCCAAGGGACTCTGTCAACCAGGTTCCTAAACAGGTCAAAGTCTGCCCTCTGGAAATCTAAGATAGCAGTTCTGCTGACCCCCAGTCTCACTTCTCTGAGAACTGAGAACTCAATAATTTTGTGATCCCTATGCCTAAGACAGCCTCCATTCATCATATCTCCTACAAGTCCTTCTCTGTATACAAACAGCAGCTCCAGCAAAACACCTTTCCTAGTTGGCTCACCCACCAGCTGTGTGAGAAAGTTATCTTCCACACGTTCCAGCAACGTCTTGGACTCTTTCCTCTCTGCTGTACTGTATTTCCAGCAGATATCTGGTAAGTTGAAGTCAGCCATGAGAACGATGGCCAGCGATTGCAAGACTTTTCTCAGCTACCTCTTCATCCTGGTTGGATGGTCTGTAACAGACTCCTACTTCTTCTCTATTCCTCTCCAGAAAAGTCCTATCCTCTTTTGCTCCCCTCCAGCTTTTCACAAAAAAAATCCAGAGAGGGAAAGATACCACCTGCTATTTCTAGCCCTCCTAAACCTCAGGTGAAAGCTTCCTCTTTGTTCTGCTTAGCCAGAATCAAGAGGAATCCATACGGTTCTGTTGAGCTGTGTCTATACTGCCAGGTATTCTCCATTTTGTATGTCAGCCCTTGGGCCCTGACTGTCTTCACCACCTGCATGTAGTTGTGCACTGCAGTGCCATGTTTGTGCCTGCTTGACAGATTTTAGTCCAAGACCTTGCATGTATGCTCCAGCCTGCTACCAGAGATGCCAAAGATATAGTTTCAAGAGGCTACTCCCTGCTGGCATTGCTGAGGAGACAGCTGAGGAGACAAGGGCTTTCCACACGCACGGCACATGGACTCTTCTCTGCAACATGTTGTGCCCCATCCCTCAAAGCCATCAGATGTCAATTCATGCCATGGCAACAACACAAAGAGTGACAAATTACTGCCAGAAATTAAGGTCTTCCCCTGGCTTGTTGGGCAAAGCATTAGAAACCATACTTGTAAAAGAGTAAGCCTAGCTTACAGGAGTCTTTCTGTAAGAGAGAAATGTCTTCCATGCCACAGTGCTTATCCTGTCTGTGTCCCATACCAGACATGACATACTCTTTTGGTCTGCAGAGAAAGGAAACCTGAGTGAACACCCTAAAAAGGGACTTGTGGTATGCTCCAACAGATGCATGGCCTGCTCCAACATGTCTGTTGTGGGGCACAGCCACAGACCATCCTGGAAACAAGTGCACAGCAAGCCAAAATTACTTTAACTTTAGAAGTGAGGAATCAAAGAGGGAGCACTGTGGAAGCTTTGCATTGCTATGCAAGGCCACTTGTGCAAGGCTCACTGAATAAACTCTGCCACATTCAAACAACTTGACCCTGGGGAGCTTACAGAGAAGCACAGCTGAGCCCAGAGCTTGGGGTCAGTGGCCTCAGAGGGACCAGGGTATGTTGGCACTACACTAACAAGCTAGCAGGGTAACTTTAGGGACACACTGGTCTTTGACACCATGCCAGCAAAGCAGCAACCTCACAAAGGCTTGACGCATGATAACTGGCCCAACAGTTGTCAGCTGTGACAGGAAATGTCAACGTGGCCCATGCCTTGACCTGACTCCAGCTGAATATGGGCTTTTAGCCAGAAACTGCTCTGTGGTGGGACATACTGTCTGTCTGTTTGTCAGGAGGGGCAGAGAGGGAGCAGCTGAGTGTATCGAAAAAGGTCACCACCAAGAGGTGGCAGGAGTCAACCTTCAGGTTCCCTCAAACAGCTGGAGTCCATTTACTATCTGGAGCCTGGAAGGGGCAGAGAAGAGACTGCACAAAAATGTGTGCAGGAAGAGGGAAAAATGAAGCAGACAGAGCCATCAGCAGATGGAAGTCTGTCCTGTGGACAGGAAATGTTTCTTTGAGATAGTTTCAAAAGTTTCATTTTCTGCCTCTGCTCCAGAGGACAGAGAGAAGGAGCCTGACTATTTTTAAAGATAAGTTTGATGCATTATGAAGGAGCTTGTGTGATATGATAGGCTGCTGCAGCCAGGAAATGGACACCCTGACCCAGGAGAGGCATTACAGGGCTGTGCTCCTCTGCTCAGCTTCTGACTGTCTGCAGGCTTCACCCTCTCTCTCTGGAGGAGACAAGAAAAGACAGGGGGGAAAAAGCCTTTAGTCGCAACTCAAGCAGAAGTAATTCTGAGGAAAACAGAAGACTTCTGGAAGCAAACTCAGATGAGCAAAAAGATATCTAAGGAGACGGATATTTCAGCTGTCTCTAACTAACTGACCAGTAGTGCTCTTCCTGGGGTGGAGGTTTGACATCAAGCCAGCAGCAGTAGTTGGGTACCAATGGCCTGTGATTTGCTGGGTTGACATGAAAGTACCAGCCCATGTGAGGCATCACAAATGCCTGGTCCTCCAAACTAGCCATGAGAACACATTGCCAAGGTGAATCCATACCAGCACATAATCTGATGCAAGCCCAGCAAGCTGGAGGTGTTGACTTTGAGTGTTAACCAGACACTGGAAACTAATATTCCAAAGGCTTGCTCTTTTATATCTGACCAGAAAACGTGAGAAGCTGAGCAGTAGTTAAAGTGGAAACTTATCTGTGGTCTCATCATTGGCTAGAAGTCTTGACTTCTTGGCCCAGCTTGTGGAGAACAGCTTCCTAGCTCCTGCCTCCTCAAAAAAAAGAAAAAGCAAATGCACATTCAGTCACAAAGAGACTAGAAACAGAAGCCACCAGCAAAGCCAGGTTTCCCACTTGGGTAATGGCAGTCTCTGGAGTTCTCCTGCTATGGGGTGGTGTGACATGAGTCTCTGCCCTGCAGAGAGGGAGATACTGTGTGGGAGATTCCTGTTTGATGCTGGTTTTTGCTTTCCTCTAGCAGGGCTTATGCTGCCTCCAGTTTGCCTTGTTCTCTGGTCCACTGTCACCTCTCACCCCAACACAAAAGAAAGGGCTTTGAGGTGGCAGTTGATTTAGAGGATTTACAACATCAAATGCTCTAAGACAAAAGACACCTTGGCCATGGCTATATTAACAAATAAAATTATTTCAGGGCATGTTCCCAGACTCCAGAATGGAATCATCAACTCTGTTAAATTGTTTGTACATTCCCTGTCACAGTCTTGATCCAGATCAAGGAGAGGTCCTTCCAGACAATCCCTTCAAGCAGTCGGTGATTTTAAGGAGTTTGGAGGGTAAGGAAGTTTAATGAAGCAAATCCAGACCTTTCCATTCCAGTGCCAGAGATCCTACTTTTAATTTTCTATTACAACTGTAGCCTACAGTACCAATCAAGGAGCAAGGTAGGAAAGGTTGAAGGGTTTGGATGTAACCTGCTCATGGTGTGAAACAACATCATCCTTCACATCTCTTTGATAAACAGAGTCGGGGCTGCTTCCTTCAGCTCTGTCTCTGCTTCCAAAATGGCCCACCAGCAAACTTACAGAAATAAGCTAGGGCAGGCATGAAACTCGCCCTTTTGGAAGGTACTGAGGAAACAGCAGTACATTTCTACACCTAGGTCTCTGGAGTGGCAAAAAAGAAATATGCAATGAGGAGGAGGGAAGGAAGACTGATTAAAAAGAAAAGCAAACGAGGCATAAGGGCAGGTAATCCAGGACTAGGTTGCTGACTCTAACCGTGCTTTGATGGTCTTATGCCAATTTACATTGCCCCATTGATGCTACTCAGAAAGCCTACATGTAGTTGCAACCTTCAGCTCCATTCATCTTTTGCATCAGAAGTACTTGGAGCACAACAGCAGTAAATTAGTGCCAGCTCTCCTGCTGGGATAATTCAAAGTATCTTTCCCTGCCCAGCAGGGCCTGATTTTTCATGTCGATTACATATTGTGATTAATATGGAGGCATTTGCTCATTTAACAAGGGGAAAAAAAAAAAACCAACAGTAAAATGTTCACCAAATAGGGCTTTTGGGAGGAAAACTCACTTTGTTTGTTCTTCTTCACTCAGAGAACTATTAATTTCAATGAAGAACTGTGCTAGCAATGGGCAATGATACAAAGAGATTGATTGATCCATGTCTATCTTGCCATCACATACCTACTGGGGTACATGTGCCTTCTGAGTGAGGCTTGTCAATCACCTCAGTGCTTGATATTGTCCCTGCCTCCCACACCACTGATTAGTGTCACTCAGCACATGAGCAGAGAGGGCGTGGAGGCAGATTCTGCCAGCAGTAAGAAACTTACTTCAAATCACACCTGTGAAATACAGCCCAAGATTCATGCCATGTAGGTGGAGGGGGGAGGAGAGGAAAATATCTTTCCCTTGAAGTCTTCATAGCTGCTTTTACTCCTTGCAAAAAAAAAAGAAATAGTCTAGTTTACTAGAAGGGGAGGGAGAAGGTAGGTTGGTTTTAGGAGCGCTATGTCTTGGCATTGAAATGGTTCAGTCAGGGAGTGGGGCAATATACCAGGAAATTTAGCTACTTGTGGAGGGTCCCTGTGAAGGTAGGAGATCAATAACTATCTGCCAGAGATAGCTGGATTGTCTTTATGGGATTGGCTCCATGTGGCAGGAGCCCAAGATACTCAACAGTATGATACAGAAGTAGGGAGGTGGGAGGCTAGTTTTCATGTCCACATTGTTGACAGCCAGCATCTAGGAAGCTCAACGGAGAAGGCTGTTGCCAAAGGTTGGTCTAAGGACAGGAGACAAGAGGCATCTCGAAATGTCGCTGAGCTGCAAAGACCCAAACTGGAATCTCTCCAAAGCCTGAGCAACTGGAGCTATGGTCACCATCCTGTGAAGTCTTAATTTGGATGCTGTGGAGTTGGGAGGGGGGCTGGGGGGTCCCAAACTAAATCTGTTTGAAAATGAGGAACAGGAATTTATGCCTCAGACTGGGGTATGACACAAATAGCTGTGTTGCTTAGTGGTCATTCAGGACATTTGGAGTTAGGACTTTTGGAGCAAAAGGAGAGAAAATCTTGTCTGCTGTGGGACAGAGATTTAATAATACAGTATGAGATCCACCTTCTGCAAAACTAGGCTGCTAATATTGCTGAGAAAGATGCTGTGAGGCTTAGGAATGATTGCAAAAGGGTAGAACGGAGCCCAAATACCCATCCCAAGAGACACCTGGAAGTCAAACAACAAGTGGGTGTGCCTGATGCTGAGCACCCACCACTTTCACTGATGGCAGTGAGATCAGAGCAGAGGAAGGGCATGGGGGAGGCTTGCAATCTGGTTGGACTGGGCTTTTAGACAAGCAGTATCATTAGAGTCTCGTGAGTTTTGACAGCTTCAGGATGAGGAGCTTGGGTGGGTCAGTTTTGCTGTGGGAAGGGAAAAGCTAAGGAGAAAGGATGCAAAAGGAGATGGAGAGCTGGAAGAGAGCTCTTAAGGGTAGGGGTAGTTGCTCCTGAAGCCTTTTGGGGGAAAGAAAGTCCTGGGGGCAGTGGCTGCTCTTCCCAGCATCACTCCCCCCATCAAAGGCTGTTAGGAACCCCAGCCAAGCTCACAGGTCCTGGTCCTGGTGGGGCTGAGGTCAGCTGCAGGAGCAGGGCTACCTTACCTCTGCCCGGCAGACTGCTGCTCAAGGCAGCTGCCTGTCCTGCCGATACCCAGACCCACCTTGACTCACCTTTCCTTTTTATTTTTTTAATTCATTTTTAAATTGCCTTTAAAAGCAATAGACCCTGTGCTATCCTGGCCCTTTGTAGCACCTCGCACACGTGAGACAGTGCCCCCCCTACACACCCCGGGGCTCTAACTGCAACTCACAAAGCCATCATTACCATTAAAAGGCCATTATGTGGTGACATACAATTAGGGATTACAACACAGCTTGATTCTGCACCCTCTCCATTGCTGACAAAGCCCTGCTAGGGCAGGAGTCCTTTTTAAGGCAGTGATGGGGTTCTCCATGAGACGTTCACACTTTGAGAACTGATCATTTCCCTGTCAAACAAAAGCCATACGCCTGGATTCCACGCACAAATGACTCCATCTAGAAATAGATGCCCAATTAAGGGAAAATATGTTTCCAAAAATTATTTTGTTTCCTATGGTTTATAAGCTTTCTCTCTCTCTTTTTTTTTTCCCCTTCTGTTTTTTAATGGACTATTCATGTCAGTCAATTTGGGGTTGATTTATTTTTAACTGAGTTAGTAAACTCCTATACACCAAACCCCCTACGTAGAAAGAACAATCTCTGATATTTGGGTTTTTTTTGTGTTTTTAATCACAGAACAGTGATCACATTTTCCACTCCATCTTTTGTCCCAAAGCCTTTTGTGCCACTGTAATTCAATGAATCCAAGATCTGTTTTTGAAG
This sequence comes from Merops nubicus, assembly GCF_000691845.1. NCBI lineage: Eukaryota > Metazoa > Chordata > Aves > Coraciiformes > Meropidae > Merops > Merops nubicus. Next base: position 746 of record NW_008617352.1, on the reverse strand, counting down.
GAAGCTGCAGAGTTTAAGACGACCCAAAATCAGGCCCTGTGAGCTTTTAAGTGCCCTTAAGGTTGATAAAGAGAAGCAAAATGTTTTAATACAAGAAGAGATGAGTGCAATGATCTAGTTTACACCCCTGAGAAAGCACATCCAACAGTCCTGGCATCAAATAAATGACCTCTAGTGAGGAAAAAAGGCTGAGAGTTCACAAAGCAGAAATCTCTGCACCCTCCACGTGTAGTCATTCCTTGGAGGTGGTGAAGGAAACAGAACACACAGAGAGAGGAAGAGGAAGCTGCTTGGAGCAGGTGCATGCCAGGCACATCTGGCTGCTTGGGGAGTTTGAGTGTGACATCCTCCTTCTGGGCTTGTCCATCTTTAGTGGCTCAGGATCACCATTCTCCAGCGAGTGCTGGGGTTGGATGGAGGTGAGGGTCCCCATCTTTCCCAGGCCTCCAGAGGGAACTGGAAAGCCTCCTGGAGCAGCGTGCTCTGCAGGAGTGCTGCGCTGCAATTGTCCTGCTGTTTCGGCAACAGGTTTCACCAGGATTTCAACCTTCTAGTATTTCTTTGTTCCCCATCTCCCAACACATGAGGCTTTAGCACAGGCCAGTCAGGGAAACCACTATCCTAACGGCAACGAGACTCCTAAAATCCTTGCGGGGCTTGTTTCGCCAGACTCGCTCCTCGGCAGCGGTCGGGTATGTGGGCAGCGGGGGTGTGTGGGCGGCGGAGGGACGGGGAGCGTCCCTCAC
>NW_008617351.1:0-3213 GCF_000691845.1 Merops nubicus | reverse complement strand
AGGGGGACAGGGCACGGGCCACATCTGCCCCCGAGTGCTCCCCATGCACCCCCCCGGGCCAGCCCCACGCCAGGACCCCCTCCTCGTGTACCCCAGACCTGGCTGAGCCGGGCGTCCAGCCCACGGTCCCGGCGTCCCCTCGCCCAGGATCCAGCTGGATGCTTCCCAGGGTCCAGGGCTGCGGGTCTGGATGGAGCAGCAGGAAAAAGGCTTTGGGGGGAGCGAGGGAAAAATCATCACAGAATCACTCTGGTTGGAAAGGACCTCTAGGATCACCCAGTCCAACCTTCATCCCAGCATCTCCCTGACCACTAGACCTGAAGTGCTACAGCTACTCATTTTTGGAACCCTTCCAGGGATGGGGACTCCAGCACCTCCCTGGGCAGCCCCTTCCAGTGCCTGACCCCTCTCTCAGTGAAGAAATTCTTCCTCATATCCAACTAAAACCTCCCCTGGTGCAATTTGAGGCCATTTCCTCTCATCCTAAATCCCCTTTTGAGGGAAGCCCTGCCCTGGGGACAGGCAGAGAGGGCAGCAAGCAGCAGCCCTGGCTCCTTGCACCCTGGCCTCACAGACAGCTCCACTACAGAGGAGATGGGACCAGCCCGGTCCCGGCAGTGTGGGAGCAAAGGAGAGTTGGGCTGGGGCTGGGGGCAGCTGGGTGCCCCGTGCCCTGGGTGCAGCACTGGGCACCCCCACGAGCCCTACTGCACCCCTGCCCTTTGCAGACAGCCTCCTCCAGGTCTGTGCCTGCCACCCGTGCCTGCAACACAAGGTGAGGTGAGGGTTATGCTCCCTAGAAGCTCCCAGAAACTCATTAGGCTTCAGAGTGAACATGCCAAGAGGATGACACGGCCCAGGCCGCCCACCCAGCGGGGGTGAGGGTGGACGTGCAGGCACTGCAGGGCACAGGGCTTTGTCTTTCTCTGAAGCCCCAAGGCCAGGAGCTGCCAGCCGTGTGCCCAGCACCCCGCTGCCCACAGGCAGGGCAGGCACCATCGTCCTCCCACCCACCACGGGCAGGTCCCGGGGCCCAGGTCCCCACCCAACCTGTGCTCACCTGGACGAGCTGGGCGGGAGCACGCAGGACAGCAGGACAGCAGGGCAGCAGGACGACAGGACAGCAGGATAGGACAGGAGGGTAGGACAGGAGGACAGGAGCGCAGGACAGCAGGACAGGAGAGGACAGGACAGGAGGGCAGGACAGGCGGACAGGAGAGGAGGACAGGACAGGCCCCAAGGACAGGACAGGACAGGACAGGAGAGGAGGACAGGACAGGAGGACAGGAGAGGACAGGACAGGAGGACAGGCTAGGCCAGGCAGTGCTGTGTGCGTCTGTCGTCTCCTGGCAACACCGCAGCCCTTGGCCAGTCTCAACCTGCCCCGGGCTTCCCCCACCCACCTCCACAGCCACTGCCCAGACCCCCCTTCAATGCCCCTGGGGCTCCTCTTCTAGGCCACCTCCCCTTGGCCACCTCCTGCCCCAGGCAACAGCCCCTGGGCCACTTCCTTCCCCCCATTCCCAGGGAAATTGCTTTTCTGGGCACCATACCCTGGGCTACCTCTCCTGTTCCTCCTTCCCTGGGCAACCACCTTCTCCCTTGACCGAACTCCACTGGGACATCTCTTCCCCGGGTGTCTCCTGCCCTAGCTCACCTCCCTCCCTTCCCTAGTCCTCCTCCTCTAAGCTGGGGACAGCTTCCATGGCTACCTATCCGTAGGCCACCTCTCATGTTCCTGCTTTCCCAGACCTCCTCCCCAGGGCAACGTTCCCCTGGCCATCTCTTGCCCTGGGCAATCTCCACTAGACCATCTCCTCCCCTGGTCCTCCTTGCTTCATTTCAATCCACCTTCCCTGGACAGCATCTCCCCTGGGGTAACATCCCTCCTGATCCTTCTACAACCTCTTCCTTGGATCTCCTTGTCCTCTGGGCCACATCCCACAGCCCTCCTCCCGTGGGCAACCTCCTCCTCTGGACAACTCTCCCTGAACTACCTTCCCATCTCCTCCCCTTGGTCTCCTCCTCCTCTGGGCCACCTCATCTACCATCCACCACGTGCCCAGAGCTCACCCACCTCAGGGGCTCCTCCAGGACACCCCCCAACACCTGCAGCCTTGGGGGGTGAGTGACCATGGCAGCACTGCAGCTTTTAAAACTCCCAAATCCAAGTTTTATTACGGTGTAGGAGAAGAGGGATCGCTCCCAACGGATCCTCCCAAAAGAAATACATTCAACAGCCTTTACAGTGGAATGACATTGAACTCCTGGAGGGGGAACAGAAGGAGCAGGGGATGGTGCTCTCACAAAGCGCTGCCTCCAGATCATTTCTGGAAGATGGAGTTTTGAAAATTAGCCTCAAAAAAAATGGGGGTGGGGGGAGGATTTCTGGGTTTGTGGGTGCTCCTCACACGCCTCGACCTCTGCCAAGCTGTGCAGGGTCCGTGATGGTGGTCTTGAGGTGGGGGGTATGTTAGAGAGAAGCTCTCGGGGTGCTGGAGCCCAGCAGGACCCTGGGTGCCAGCACTCGCTGAGCCACACGGGGACAGCCCCTGTGGGAGCTCCCAGGCTCTCACGTCACCCTTGCATTGACACAGCAATCAGGGAAAATAAGGCATTTGGAAGAGCTCTTTTCAAGCCCGTTTTACAGAACTGATTCACGCCTTGACTGCCACAAACCCCTCCTGGGAAACTTTGGTTGCCACCCCAAACCAAACCAGTGGCGTCGAGGTTCAGCCTGGAGCATCCTCGGCTCTCCCGGGCAGGGGAAAGCCCTGAGACACCCAGCAGCTCTCCACAGAGCTTTGGATCACTTCAGAGCTTCAATGGCTTTACTGAGCCATGGGGAAACCTCCAGGAAGGGTCTGGAAGGAGCAAACACACCCAGAGAGCCGGGAAGCAGCTCGGAGCATCCCGCTCCCCAACGTGGGGGATCCCAAGTGTCACCCTCCGAGCCCCCAGCGCATCGTGCCAGGGAGGGGATGTCTCTGCAACGCCTTTGGAAGGGATCTGCTCCCAGCTCCGGAGCAAAACGGTGCTTCCCCAGCTTGGGAATGACTCGGTCACCATCAGCCCTACACCCTGTCTCTGGGATGAGCCCAGGGGCGTCGTGGTCATGCTACAAAAACTCAGACAGACGCTTCTGTCTTCATTATTTTTCATCTATTGTGTACCATAGAAATTTAAGCAAAATAATTTTATATATATATTTAT
>NW_008617350.1:840-1378 GCF_000691845.1 Merops nubicus | reverse complement strand
GCTGAGGCAGAGCTGGGCTGACTCAGCCTGCGGGCATGCGTGCACCGAGTTTGTGCGTTCCCAGCGAGCAGGGTTAACCCCTGCCTCCCCCACCCAGCTCCTACCCCGACGAGCTGGGGCCCAAGCACTGGAGCGACAAACGCTACGAAAACCTGATGAGGCTGAAGCAGGAGGCTCTCACCTACGCCCGGGAGCAGCGGGCAGACTACATCCTGGTAAGGGACGTGGGGCGCCGGTGGGGCGGGGGCTGAGGAGGGTGTCCCCGTGTCTCCAGGACCTGTGCTGTCCCCCCAGTTCATGGACACCGACAGCATCCTGACCAACAACCAGACCCTCAAGTTTCTCATGGCGCAGAACAAGTCAGTGGTGGCCCCCATGCTAGACTCACAGACCTTCTACTCCAACTTCTGGTGCGGCATCACGCCTCAGGTACATCCCTGGAGGGCTCTGGGGAAGGGGACCCCCCAGGGGTGGAGGAGCCCACCACCACAGGGGCATCTCGCTGGTGTGCCACAGGGCTACTACCGCCGGACGGCCG
>NW_008617350.1:0-708 GCF_000691845.1 Merops nubicus | reverse complement strand
CCCCGTCCCCATGGTCCGCCCCACCTTCCTCATCGACCTGCGGAAGGAGGAGACGTCGCGGCTGGCTTTCTACCCGCCCCATCCCAACTACACCTGGGCCTTCGACGACATCATCGTCTTCGCCTACTCCTGCCAGGAGGCTGGTGAGGGGAGTGGGGGGCTGGGGTGGAGGCTCTGGGGGGTTGTGGTGCTCATCTGTCCCACCCGGCAGGCGCAGAGGTCCACGTGTGCAACCAGCAGCGCTTCGGCTACATCAACGTGCCCGGGAAGGGCCACCAGACCCAGTTCTGGTCCCTGGGACACAGCCGTCAGCCCCAGTTCCCAGCCAGGCAGGTCTGGTCTCTACCAAAGGGGTGTCCCCTCTCTTTGCAGTGGATGGCCCCCCAATGCAACGCTCCAGGCACATTTCACTCCTTCCCAAGCCGCTCACAAAAATGGGCTTTGATGAAGTAGGTGCCCAATGAATCCCCCCTGTCTCCCTATGCCTGTCCCCCCTGGGACACAGCCGTCAGCCCCAGTTCCCAGCCAGGCAGGTCTGGTCTCTACCAAAGGGGTGTCCCCTCTCTTTGCAGTGGATGGCCCCCCAATGCAACGCTCCAGGCACATTTCACTCCTTCCCAAGCCGCTCACAAAAATGGGCTTTGATGAAGTAGGTGCCCAATGAATCCCCCCTGTCTCCCTATGCCTGTCCCTCTGGCTGCATCCGTC
>NW_008617349.1:0-788 GCF_000691845.1 Merops nubicus | reverse complement strand
CCCTTATTTCCTAGGAAAGACTGGTTGCCATTGATTATAGACCATTCAGAAGGACAAAGAGCAGGGTCCAAACATCCACAAGGGAAGGAAAGTCCCATTAGGCATCATCCTAGTAGGGCTTAACTATAATTTTACTGAATGAAGACAGGTTTTCCACATAAAAATGCAGCAGCAGTGATCCTGTATTACCAGTTCCAAGACACTCCTCTATCTCATAAGTAAAGACTGAATTTCAGTAAGCCTCTGTTTGCATCTAAGAGTAAATAGGCTTAATCAATTCCTTTCTGAGACTTTGCTTTATTCATTGTCCTTCTAAAAGGTACTTCTAGGGGTTTGAGCCCAATATCTCTGAGAAAATGTCACACTCCAACTTACCAAGACAGAGATGAGAAGTGGGGGAAGGATAAATATGGGCTTGGTCTCTATCTTTTTTTTGTGGTTTTCTCGTGTTCATTTGACATTGCAGAGGGGAGCATGTCTTCTGCCACTGTTGAGCCATTCAGATGATGTGAGGATTTGGAGAAACTGTTTCCATCTTGATTTCTCAAGATTTTAGCCGAGGTGATGGAACGATCCCAATTGGAAACATATGAGTGTCTAAGAGATCTACAAAAACCATGCACTAATCTCTAACTGAGATTTATCTTCTGACTGCAGAAGAAGCTAAGATGACAACCTGGGCAACAGAGAACTTGGAGGTATTTGGAGAGGGCAGGCAGTGAGGAATTCATCTTCCCTAACTTCAGTGTTTAATTACCCACACGCAGGCCTAAAGTTCCATTTCAGAG
>NW_008617348.1:598-1052 GCF_000691845.1 Merops nubicus | reverse complement strand
CATGGCCTCATCACACCAGACATGGGCAAGTGCCTCTCCTCCTCCAGAGGTGGGATGCTGAAGTGCTGGGGTTAAACCCCAGCCTTGAGTGAGGGTGGGCATATGAATGATGTCCACAGCCAGGCAGGAAAGCCCCTCCTGATTGGTTTTCACCCAGGGTCTGGCCAGCCTTGGGTGGGAACTGATGAGGAGATCAACACCAGGTGCCCACACCCTCCATACTAACTTAGAGGTGAGGAAAGAAGACCCATCTATAAGATCTGACTGCCTGTAGTGGACTTGGGAGGTTTGTCTATGCTGTGGCTGTGCTGTGTGGGGTCTCTGGCTATCAGAAGGGTTCTTCAGCTCTTCATGGCAAGTGGAATTCCTAGAATGTCAGGGCCAGAACATGAAGATGTCTCTGCTCTGAGTACCTACTATATAACTGGGCTCATGCCCTGGCTGCCGGCCACTC
>NW_008617348.1:0-414 GCF_000691845.1 Merops nubicus | reverse complement strand
ATATAGAGAGATGATGTGGCAGGCATGTTCGCATGCTAACATGAAGCATCAGTAGATAGTGTTGGTGAGCCTTCAGGCTAATTTACTTCTAGGTTGTGGATACCCAGCAGCTGTTTGGAACATCAGCAAGATGTGCTTGCCTGCTAGCCTCAGCTGACTGAGTGTGACTCCCCTGATCAAGAAAGAACTTTTCTTGAAGGGCACAGTAGTAAAGAAAGTGTTTATTCTTTATGGCCCATGAATGCATTTCACTAGCATTCAGCAGTACCGTAGCTGTAACTCCAGGAAAACCTATTTTCAATATACTGTATGTCTACAGAAATATTCCAGCTTGCCTCAGAGTAACTGGGCTGAATTCTGGCAGGTTTAGCCCAACCCAGCACTTTGCTTCATCTAATTTCCCCCAGAGGCATG
>NW_008617347.1:257-493 GCF_000691845.1 Merops nubicus | reverse complement strand
GCCATTTTTGCAATTTGCTGATAGACTTCAAAAAGCAATTCAATCATCGAATCTCCCATCAGTCACCTATGATGCCGTGTTAATAGAGGCATTACGACAACAGGCCAATCCACAAACCAAATTGATTTTGCAAAACATCAGTTTGTTGGCGCCCCTTGCCAGAATCCTTAGAGATGTCAGTTTGCAGGAAAAAGCTACACCTGGAGCCTCTAAGGAGCAATTGGTGGACGTACCGG
>NW_008617347.1:0-220 GCF_000691845.1 Merops nubicus | reverse complement strand
GGCTCTGCCTGTCATGATTGTGGTCGAGGAAGTAATTTGAAGCGAAATTGTCCCCTACTGTGGGGGAAGGGTCTACCCCCAGTTATAGGTCCACCTGTTTGTTGGCGCTGTGGGCAAATGGGACACACAGTCCAGCAATGTTTTCAATCCTGACAGTGGCAATCAGGAAATGGGAGAGGGAGTCCACGTCTGTGGGGTGGCCAGGTGAGACTCCCGGGAA
>NW_008617346.1:1525-1745 GCF_000691845.1 Merops nubicus | reverse complement strand
TTCTATTTGTTCTTTCTTTATTTTTACCTTTATTCTTTTTTTTCTTTATTTATTTTCATCTTTATTCTATTTTTTCTTTATTTATTTTCACTTTTATTCTATTTTTTCCTTTATTTCCTTCCTTTATTCTATTTTTTTTTCTTTATTCTATCATTTTCCCCTTTATTCTATTTTTTTCCCCTCCTAGGAAAACCCCAACTAGCCCCATAATCCCCCGCTC
>NW_008617346.1:0-1274 GCF_000691845.1 Merops nubicus | reverse complement strand
AAAGCACCTTATTCTATTTTTTTCCCCCCTTTATTCTATTTTTTCCCCCTTTATTCTATTTTTTTTCCCTTTATTCTATTATTTTCCCCTTTATTCTATTTTTCCCCCTCCTAGGAAAACCCCAACTAGCCCCATAATCCCCCCCTCCCCTCCCAAAACAGCCCCTCGGTGAGGTTTAAAAGCCCCTTTCCACCTGGGAAGGGAAAAAAAAGTCCTGAGCCCTGAAAGGAAAAAGAAAATAAAGCCCCGAAGAAACGATTTCCTTCCTTAAATAAATGATTAGCAGTTCAAAGCCCCGCGCTGCGGTTTCGAGGCTGATAATGATCGAATTTTTTTCTCTTTTTTCTACTTTTTTTCTCCATCAGGGCTTTTGCTTTCTGGATTTAATAGGGATTGAAATGAGAAATAAAATAATCACGAGTAGCTATTTCCAAAGTTGGATCCCAAATTGGAATTCCCGAAGGAAAAATGGATCTAAATATGCCCCGAAAACACACCAAAAAATAGCCATTTTTATTTAAGAGTTAGAGCGGTTTGTGTCTTTACAGAAAACCACAATTTTAAGCCTCGAGGACCTTTTCAAGAACCTATTTTTGCTCTTTTTTCATATATTTTTTAAAATATTATCCCCGAGAAAGTTATTTAACTGGTTTATGGCTTTTTTTTGGACAGAAAACCTACAGAAAAAGACCTGCACAGATCACTAGCTAAAAAAATAACCCTCAAGACACTGCGTGGTCGGACATCGGAGGGTGTTTGCTTCTTATTTTTGCCCATTTTTACCACTTTTTGGCCAATTCCTGAGCCCAAATTGGAGTCAAACGCTGGTCCTAAGGTGGATGATTTTTCAGAGCATCAATCCCTCATAATATTCCAGATTTTGTCCTGCCGCTCAGAAAATAACTGGTTGGGATTTTTTAAAGAAAAAAAGAAGAGGGAAGGTTGTGGAAAAAAAAGAAATAAGAAAAAAATTGATAAATTCACAACTAATTTTATAAATTGGAAAGAAAAACCCTGGGAGGTTGAAGCATGAAGCGGCGCCCGGAGATTTGGGGGATGCTGTGAGCCAAGATGTGGCGAAATGAGATAAAGGGGAGCCCAAAAACTCAGGAAACTGGGAAAAAATGAGGCCTTTGGAAGGAAAAATCCCCCCAAAAAATGAAAATCAACATCAAACCGGAGAAACTCGAGATAAAAGGAGGCGGGGAAGGTGCCTCGCGGCTCATCAGCCACGACCACAGCACGAGTTTTCCCTTTTTTTCCCTTTTTTCCCC
>NW_008617345.1:804-1079 GCF_000691845.1 Merops nubicus | reverse complement strand
GGGGGGGGAGGGGCAAAACTTTGGGGGTGCTGCCTCCACCTGGGGCAGCTCCGACCCCATTTGGGGGGGGGTCTGACCCCAAATTGGGGCGATTTGGAGCCGATTTTGGGGGGATTTGACCAAATCTGGGGAAATTTGGACTCGGTTGGGCTGTTTCTGACCCAATTTGGGGCATTTTGGACCCAAATTGGGGCGATTTGGCCCCAATTTGGGGTTTTTTGACCCAATCTGGAGCAATTTGGACCCAATTTAGGTGGTTTGGACCCAATTTCGGT
>NW_008617345.1:0-540 GCF_000691845.1 Merops nubicus | reverse complement strand
ACCCAATTTGGGGCAATTTGGACCCAATTTAGGTGATTTTGACCCAATTTAGTGTAATTTGGACTCAATTTGGGGTTTTTTGACCCAATCTGGAGCAATTTCGCCCCAATTTAGGTGCTTTTGACCCAATTTGGGGTAATTTGGGCCCAATTTTGGGTGGTCTTGACCAACTTGGTGTAATTTGGACTAAATTTGGCTTTTTCTGACCCAATTCGGGGCAATTTGGACCCAATTTAGGTGATTTTGACCCAATTTAGTGTAATTTGGACTCAATTTGGGTTTTTTTTGACCCAATCTGGAGCAATTTCGCCCCAATTTAGGTGATTTTGACCCAATTTGGGATATTTTGGACCCAAATTTAGGAGATCTGACCCAATCTGGGGCAATTTGGACCAAATTTGGGGGGTTTTGACCCAATCTGGAGCAATTTCACCCCAGTTTAAGTGGTTTTGACCCAATTCGGGGTAATTTGGACTAAATTTGGGGGGGTTTGACCCAATCTGGGGCAATTTTGCCCCAATTTGGGTCTTTCTGACCCGA
>NW_008617344.1:0-731 GCF_000691845.1 Merops nubicus | reverse complement strand
AGGAAACGCTTCACTTACTTAACTAAGGCAATTTTTGCTGCATTTCCATGGTACTACTGATGCTAAAACCCAAACTCCAGATCCCCATCTAGCGGTCAGTCTGGCGAGGAATCTGTTCAGGGCTCTGAATTCTACTGAAAATGACTGTGTCATTATCTGTCAACTTGGGACATAAAACATAAAAAATAGTAAAAATTCAGCGTGCTGAGAAAATCAGCTTCTCAATGAAACCCATCTAGGAAGTGTCAAGGTGCAGATTCCTTTTCCTTTCTTTTTTTCCCTTCTCACTTTCTCTTTTCAGGGACATTTTGCAATAACATATTTCTCAGTGGTCTAGGTAGGACCACTCGTTGCCTAGGAATGATCAGCCTGCAACATGCGTATTATCCTTTGAAAATAAAAATATTTTAATCCCTGTCCTGTCTCCCTGCTCGGCCCCCTAGAGAGTACTGTAGAAAGCACTGGAGGCCAAGAGGCCCGACCTGTGGAGAGGCCAATCCTGCAGCCTCCACAGGGTGCAGAATCCTGTCCTGTCAAACCCCATGGCCTCGAAATGAGCCTTCTGCCTCAACGAACACGCTTGGTCGCGACAACATCCAACTTCTCCCTGACACCCTGGGCACCACGAGGGGGGCTCCAAGCTGCCAGCGCCGACCGCAGCCGAGGAGCGAGGAACGCACCGCGTAGCACTCGTCGGTGGCGAAGAGCTTGGCCATGGCGCAGAGCACCGC
>NW_008617343.1:30769-40269 GCF_000691845.1 Merops nubicus | reverse complement strand
TATATATATATATTTATAAAGACATCTCACCCTCTTCTAAATGAAGTGTTCAGAAGCCTTTTGGTTATCCTTTCCTGAGGATTAAGTCCTGTTATCATAGTGGATCTGAACCCATGCACTGGTAGTCACTGGAATCTGATGCTTAAGTGAGCATGATGGCAGATTATGTTCTACCACAATTCTCAAAAGCAGAAAATGGAAATATTGTTTTAAAAAAATGTTGTAAGGAAAGAAAGAGATGGGCAGTGAGCATAAACTGAGCAATGTGAATGCCTGAAATTAACAGAACTGTTTTAAGGGGTGATATCAGGAAAAGCAGTGTCAAAGTAAAAGCAAGGCAAATGCTTTGATGCTTTTTGTATTGACCTTGCTGTGGTACAGTGAGACAGCAAACATGGCCTCTGACTTCACTATTTTTCAGTTACGTTAGATGGTGGTAATGTCTGTCCCAATTTGTTTCTCAGATGTGCACAGTAAGATCATGACTGCAGGCTTCTTCATTCTTTCATTAAACGTAAGAACATGTTTGGTAACTGAAACAACGATTTCTGTGTTGTTTCTTTTCCATGCTGTTCTGACTTGTATGAGCCAATTAGTGAGATTCTGCATCCAGAATATTACATGCTTCTCTCTTCATCTCAATGACTTCCTGTGGATTGAACAAAATACCTTAAGGTTCTTTTGTTGGAATTTATGCTTTATCTTTTTTTGCATGGCTGAGAAGTATTTTAAAATGTATGCTGGTTTAGTTGTGACTTAGTTGACTTGTACTATTTACTGGAAGCCCCAGGGGCAGCAACTACACGTGCTGTTAAACATTTGGTTAGTGCTGACTGAAACTCTGGCAATTGGCTGTACTTATTTTTCTGGGATACATTTTGGTCTGTAACACTTTGACATGCAGAAATAGGACTTAAAGAGAAACAAGATGCAGTTCTTTTAAAAAGATATAGACCTTAGCTGGTGTATTTTTGAATTTTATGAGGACATTCAGACCACTCTTATTAGACAGCTAGCATGAATCTTTGAGAGAATAGTTCTTGCTAGATAAGTGACCAGTGAGTTTGCTATTCATATATGTCCTTGAAGATCTTAACAGAAAATGTCACAAGAACATAACCCCAAAATCAACAATGAAGTAGAACAAAAAAAAAGTCATCTTCTTCCCTACTCCACATGTAGGGCTCTGCTTTGTGTAATGTTAATTCTTTCTTTGGGTACCTGGGGGTGGAGAAACCAAAAAAACCATGTCTTCTATTAACAAAAAATAGAACAATTTTCTAAAACATGCTCATCTTAAGTGTGCTGACCTGGTAAAGTTCCACTGCTTATTCCTCACTAGAGCAATTTCGGTTACCTATTACTTTAACTGCCCTAATTGTCTTCTGACTGTAACTCTATGGCCACCTCCCTCCCCCCTTTTTCAAAAATAAATTGTTGCAAAAGGAAGCCTTAATATACATTAGCCTTGGATCACTGAAAGGCCTTGAGCTCCCACAGTTTCTCACTCATGTGTACCTGCTGTTTAACTGTCAATCTGTAAACCTGCAATCCTAGAGTTAGGTATTACTCATTACAGGGACATGTAGTTTTGGATGATCTTCGTGTTGTAGAACAAAAGAAAAATGCTAAAAGTGATCTTTTAACTTTTAAAGAGAGCAACAGCAGTGTTGTACATTTATAGGTGCAGGGATTGCTGCGTTCTGTTGATTTCATGTTTAGTGGCTTCTGTTATGCAACCTCAGAAGTCTGGACTCGATGGATAATTGCATTTGTGCTTAAAGTCAATAATAAATACAGATGTGAAAAGTAAAATACTGCTGAATGACCTGTAGAGGAACGCCAGAGGCACCATGCTGTGGCAACTGAGATCATTAACTGTGACTGTTTTGCTTGGGTCCAGGAATAAGCAAACTTTAGAGAAATATTTTGCAGGGGGAACCTTATGGATGTCAGTCTTTCATGCACTCATTAAGATGCTGTATTTGTTTGATTGTGTGAGAACAAGGAAGATCTACCTTGAGGCATATCAGGCAGTATAGCTGAAGGTATTAGATATCTTGACAGAGTAAAGCAATGTATTAAGAGCTTTCACACTGATGATCCTCTTAAAAAAATGAGACTTCAGGACATCTATTGCATAGCATGATTCATCTAAGACATCAAATAACATATGTTCTTAGCCTTTGACTGCTGTCTTATTAATGTGCTTCAGCTGAAAAGTAAAATTAGTAATAAGTTTTAAAATGGCTAATTTCTCCACAATTATTTTGCATATAAGTCTTATGAAGAGGCTGATTCCTGTAATAAATAATTGAATCCATTAACTGATGCCTGAGTAAAGTCACTTTTAGGATAAAATATTTTTTAAGATCTATAAAATTATGCTTTCCACACTGAAAAGTAAATTAATGTAAGAATCCTTTATGAACATATTTAGATCTGAGATCTTTTATGTTCTATGTCCATCCCTTTACAGAAGAAACATTTTCCTTTCCTTTGCTAGAGATTCACTAGATGATGCTCAGTAAGTCCTTCTCATGACAACATGTGTAGTTATATTTTTTTCTTGAGATAGGGTAGACTTCCTATATTCTTACTTTTCATTCTCCCCTGTCCTCAAGTATGACTTTTCCCATGCTTTTCTCCTAATTTTAATGCATTTGAGACCCAGTAGGATAGCTGTCATGTTTGTGATTTTTAAGGGAAGTTAGACTATGATTCATGTTTCCAGAACATAACTATTTTATCTCCTTTATCTATAATGTCATCTTCTCAAATGTTCTCACAAGCCGCTAACTAACTGCTTTCCATCTGCATCTGCCAATAACTTGATATTATTGTGTGATCTTGTCAAGATAGTGCAGCAAGAATGCTTTTTAAGTTTGACATTTGTGGTCTGTCAGACAAGAGTTTGGATAAGTTGCCAGGTATTTGTGAAAGTATATAAAATTTCCTCCTTGCTTAGAATCTAAACACAGGTAGTAGAAAACATGGCACTAAAAATCATTTGATTTGATGGTGCTTTACAGTACACTTGTCATTCAGATAATACTGGTTTACTTATGTGTATGCTTCTGCAATTAAAGAAACTGGTTCTTTTTGTGAATGTTTGTGAATTCATTTTATGAATTTTAGTCAAAGCTATGAAGGATGAAAACCTAAAGACTAATTGCTCCGTAATGTAACAATAAGGAAAATACTGGATGGCTTGATCAGAAAGTAAAAAAAAAAAAAAAAAAAAAAAAAAAAAAAAAAAAAAAAAAAAAGGCAAATACCTCATTCATGTGTGGTGTTTCATTTGTAACTTAGTTATCAATGTAATATCTTATTTCTCTGCTCCAAAAAATGAGGATGTCAGCTTTCACCTCCTGCCTTTTATTAGAAGCACCTAATTCACTGGTGGTTTGAGTGCCTTCACTAATACTGATAATAAATGGTCCAATACTAACTTGAAAGCAACAACAGTAGAATCTGTACCAGTTTGAAAAACAATGTCTTTTCAGCAAGCTTCTCTACAGTGTGTATCATTCTTACATGTATTTTTCTTAAAGTGAAATGATGACTTATCTGGAATATATTTATGAATAGAAAGAATTGGTTTAGGAATCATCCATTGTTATCAGTAAAACAGTCTGTGATAGGCAAGCTTAACACGATAATTTCATTATCATATTAAACTTGCCTATTGTAATCAATCATTATGGATTCAAAATAATAGACCTACATAAAATAACGATTTAAATACAGTGTTTATGACCTTTCAGGGTTAAATACCTGATATTAATTGCCGTTGGGTTGCTCCACCTGAAGCATCAGAAGTTATTCAATTTTCTCTCATGAACAAGTGACACTACAAGAGAAGAGGCCTGTCAGGGCTGAAGAGGAAGCTGTTTGAACATCTCAGAGAAACCATTACTACTCCTTTAGCCAAATATCTAGATATCTTTAAAGAGATGGAGTAGATTATAGATTCTTACACAAAAATTTATGAAAAGATAAGTTAGGGACACTAAAATATTTTGAGAGGCACTTCATTGTTGAACTTTATTCTGTGTATAAAGTGGGTTTTGATGTATTTGTGTTCAAATCAGGATTTTGCTGGTACCCTTGGAGTGACCAAATTTAGATGCTGTTAACAAGTATGGTCTGTTGTTCACGTTTGTTGTCTCAGTGTAGTTTTTTCAGACCCTCTTTTTTTTTTTTTTTTTTTTTACAGACCTATGAGATCTAGATATTTGATAGATTTGATCATAAAATACTTCAGGTATTTTATGCTTCCTGGAGGAATATCTTTAAAAAAATATTGACACTGCACATTCTGTCTCTGCACTGATGATAAGCTATTTAGCTTTGAAGATTTTTGTTTTCACATGCAATTCACTCTGTATGGGAAAAGACATGTTTTAATATTATGTTATGAATGACCTATGGGCTTGAATGAGGCTGTTGAAGGGTATCTGGTATTCTGTATCAGATATCTGAAGGAGGAAACTTCCCTGAATATTGTAAAAAATAATAAATATGTTTGGTTTAAAGCACCTGGTTAGAGACGCAACCATGAATGCTATATGAATGTTTGTTTTGCCAATTGTATGGGTTTGGACCCTGAAAGGAATCTAGTGCAAAGATTCTGGAATGGTTGATAAATTTTTAGAATGTATGTATTGGTGTTCTGAAAAATAATATAGTAACATCTGTACCAGACTGTGGTTTAGAAGCATTTCAGAACTACTGTAGAAGAAGCTTTTAAAACAAACCATGACTTAAGATGTCTGTTGTTGTTGTATTGTCTGACTTGAGCCAACAGTATCCTGTAGATTTCAGGACAATTTCCTTTTTCCTGGCCTTGATCTTCAGCTCTACACCCCTAACAGTGGTAGAGGAGTGTTTGAGTGTAAATGTTTGTATGGTCGGTGGTAATTAATCATGTGATCACCAAAGACAAGAGAAGCAATACTGATTCTTTTGGCTCAGTAGTTTATTGTACAACCTAAAGCAGAATTTCCACTAGCTATTTGCTAGTATTGGATGTATTGCTTATACCTGTGCAATTGGCCATTTCTTATCTTTAAACAGTAGAAGGCAATGACATGGAACATACTAGTCAATTAGTGTAGGTGTGAGATCTCAGAATCTACAGTGACATACCAAGACAATAGTTCTCTGTACTAAATGTCTTTTAATTCACTGAAATTTATTTATGGCAGTTTATGGCAGTACTTCTTGCAAAACTTTCCTCTTCATTAGAAATATCAGATAGTTACCTTCTATTTGGTATATTCCATTGATTTTCATGTGTTCTTGTTTTGTTTGTTTAGTTTTGTTTGTTTTCTTTTTTTTTTAATTTGACAAAGCTTAAAGGGGAAACAATTTTTCAATACTAGTAAAAGTTCCATTTTTTACTATATTTCTTTGCCCTATAATGCCAGAAATACAGATTACACCATTAAATTGTGCATTTCTGCATTCTTACAGTATTTGCTTCATTCTCCCTTACAATGAATATGTCCAGATTTTTGCAACATCTGGCATATTTATAGCAATTAGTTCTGGACAGGCTGTACTGCTGTCACTCTAAATTGCAAAATTCGAACACATATACAAATTATGATTAGAAATTATGTAGTCAATGAGCAAGTAGTTTATCTTACTTAAACTGTAAAGCTATCAAACCTGACAGGTCTAATTTTTTTTTTTTTAATCTGTTTTCTTTCATTAAAATTATTTTTTTTCTAACTTAAATCTTTTAGGTAAGTACAAATATGAAACAATTGATGTACATACTGTTTAGTAAGATTGTTTTGCTTTTCATGGAATATCTCTATTCTGATGAATGCATCTTAGATAAAGGAATTCCAAATAAAATACATATTTACTTTTAAAATGGATGTCCTCACTAAATAAATGGATCTACTCTAATAATTAAGGTTACTCTTGTGGAAAAAAAAAATGTGATTTGTTTTGCAAGTTATCTTACGGATTTAAAGGTCATTGTCAACATCCTTCTGTTGCAAACAGTCACTTGTCAACTTTTACATTCAACTTCAGTAATATTGAAGTGTATTTACAGAACTTACCTTAGTCTATTTCTGTGCCATTGTCAAAGGTTAGGGCTGGGCCCTCCACCAATCAAACTACAGATGCTATGTATTAACCCTTCTCCCTTCCCAAAGGGAAAGGGAATAAGGGAGAGAAGTTTATTGATTGGAAAAGGAAACTAAAACAGTTTTCATGAAATATATACAAAACCAATATTGACCAAATCACCATGATGGCTATTACATCATTGTCACCACTGATGCTGTGGAGCAGGCACTAGGGAATTCCCAGAGTGCACTCCACAGCAGCCAGGATGTAGATTCAGGAATCCACGAATTGCCATCAAAGGCAGAGTGGACAGAGTTGTCCTAGGATGTTCTTATTGAAGAGGAGAGCTCGACCCTTGTGTTCTCTCAGCTTTAGACTGATTATGATGTATATGTGATGGAATGCATCATTTGTCAGGTTAGTGTCACCTGTCCTGTCCACTTCTCCCCAGAGGTGCAGCCTTTTACTTCCTGCAACCTCAAGGGGGCACAGAAGATCTAGCAGTGACCTTGGTCTCCAAGGGAGCAAGTATAAGCAAGAGCCTCTGTGGACACGGGTCCTTGGCAGTTACTGTAAACATGGAGTGCTGTCACTGCTAGAAGCAGATAATGCCTGCAAATATATGCTGTAAACTTCAGAAAGTGCAGCTAGCATGAAGAGACTGAGCTAAAAAGGAAAATCACTGAACAGAATTAATTCTGTTCTAACTCAAACCAGGACAACCATAAATAAGGTCGTTAAGTACTTAGCATATGAATTACCTCAATTAAGTTGCTTATTATTGGCGTAGCTTTTTGATACCTAAAACCATGATCTGTGCCAAACCGCTGTATTATGTCCATACGTAATCAGTAACTGCTCTAATACAGACTTCTGTATTGTAAAAAAAAAAAAAGTTCAGGGACAGAAAAGTAATTTTCAGTAACAGAAACTTCAACACAAGCTGCTGCAATTTTCTAGCATGGGAAAGTTGTAATTTATAGCTTAAGATGTGGAGTATTGATGATGGTAATACCACGTTACACAAAAAACGCAAACTGTAATAGCCCACTGATGCTATGTTTGGTTTAGGAATCTATGAAATATTACTTGGCTTCTTTTTGCCAACATGACTTATGAAGGGAATATTAAGTGACAACTGTATCATTCCCCTGCACATATGTAGGCGCATACATGCACATCTCTTCAACAGTGGAGAATGCAAGCCTACAAATTCATTAGAAGCTTTGACTGTCCTTTTACTCTAGCTGAGCAAGAAAATTTGCTTGTTAAAATACAGAATAAAGGACCAGAAAAGGCATGCATTAGGAAAAAAGTTCCTATTGAGTTTCTGCTTGCAATACAGACTGCTTAAAGAGAAAGTTCCTTGGAAATGTTCTCTCATAGTGATTAGTGTCTGCATCTCTCATCAGCTGAAGTCATATCCCAAGGGATTTTTTTTTTAATGTTGAAGTAGTATATTTAATTAGGTGTTTCCACTGATCTGTGGTTTACATTCAGTTAGCAAAGAATTAACGTGCTCAGATGGCATTGTTCATTTTCTTGAGCATTACCTTGGTTGTAAATTTGCTGCATGCATTAAATCTGAAATTGGCTGCTGAGCTGTTGATAGGTGGCTTACAGAGTATACATGTCCAAACACAAATTATGAAATCTAGAAGGAATCAGTAGTACAAACTAGTCAGGTATGCTTCAAGTTAACAGCTTTTTTTGTAGACAGGTGTTTCCAGTTTGTCAAGAATCGAAGCAAATTGTAAAGCAAAATGTACTTGAAAGCTTTTCTCTGACAATCCCTAGACAAAGATGGTCTTTACTGTGTGACCCCTTCATGTCTGGTTTTCATAGGAAACCCACAGAGAGGCACAGAAATTTGATTGTAGTGTAGTAGCTGGAAAGTCTGGATGTGCTTCTCTCTGAATGATACAGTTCAAGTGATTTATCATTTGAAATGCCACTTTCCACATGGGACCAAGGCAAACTCTGAACAGAAAAGGAATCAGTTATGATGTGTAATAAAAGTGTATCTTAACACTTGTGTTCTCATCACTTCTATGCCCCTTTTTTTTTTTTTTAATAGGAGAATTTAAGAGTTGTACATTTCTTCTATGAAATTCAGTAATTCTGATTTGAATCTGAACTGCATTCAGTGAAACTGTTTTCATCTACCAATCACCGGCCCCAGAGCTAGAACTAGGTTATAACTTTAGGTGGAACTTGATCTGTGGTCCCAAGTAGCAAAGATGTTCAAGCAAGGCCTGTGTGTATTTCATAACATAATCATTCTCAAATATATAATAGCAAATAGATGAAATGGGTAAAGATGTGCCCCATGTGTATTTCTGTTGTTATTCTATGCTGATCTTTCCATTATTTGATGTCAGTGGAATAATACTTTTCAACACTGTGGTTCTATACCAAAATAACCTGCTTGGCCTACAGACTGAAAAATGGAACACTTTACATTATGCAGTGCAAAATCATTCTGTAAAAAAACCCCAGAGTTTTATGCATCATCTGTTAATAGTTTAGTTTAAGAGACTACGCTTTCAAGGTTTCTCTCTGATTGCTCTTTATGGCCAAATTCCAGTATTAGTCTTTGTAACCATTGGATTCTGCTCACTCTCAGATGAGTGTCATTTGCTGCTAATGCAAACTGGCTTTGTCTTGCTGAAGTTAAGAGGTGATCCAGGTTAGCTGAGAATTGGCCTGCATAACTTTTAATTCCTCTCTTGAAGTCTTGAGAATTTTCTATCCTGAAAGGAACAGGTTTATACAATAAGTTAGCCAAGAGATGCAAGAGCTTTTAAATAGTTGCATAGAAAAGTTACTTAGAAAAAATTGATACAGAAGTATATATTTATTGTTTATAGGTAAAGGGCTTTAAATTACCACAACTACATAAATGTTTTAAATGTAAGTTAGCATAAGCCATTGGGAAACTATGTGCAGAGAACACTTGGGAAAAAAAAAAGGAAAAAAAGCTCTGCAGTATATAGGATCTCCTGTGAAAAACAACTGCTGGGAGGAGGATAATCCTTTCAAGTAAATCCCTAATGAGTAGTACTTTGTCCAGCTAAATGTTACCTCTTGCTATGTGACGTACATATATGAAATAATTCTCACGACGGCTCCTAGGATATATAATGGAAAAACCTGATGTGTGTAAAATCCTTCTTTAATGCTCTAAGATAGTCATTCATAGTTCTATTTGATGTTTAGGTAAGATGCTTGCTCTATCAAATATGGTGATTAGTCCCTCTTGAATATAAGAGGAATTTCTGGCAGCAGAATTCTACTTGACTGTAAAACCTAGGAGGCTGGAAAGAAATCCTTCATACAAAAAATGTCTCTATATAGTTGCTCATACACCAGATTCTAAAAAAACCCTCTAAGCTGTCAGGAACTACAAT
>NW_008617343.1:6199-30738 GCF_000691845.1 Merops nubicus | reverse complement strand
GCAGGAATGATGAAAAGGAAATGGCACCTTGCAGCTGACCGTATAAAAGCATAAATTCCTCCTGGGACTTCTGCATATAAAAGATAGGTTTCACTACTTTTCTAAGAACAGTGGATCACATTAACTTATTCAAATAGGAGGTCAGATCACAGTGTTGAGGTTTAAAGCTGTCCCACACAGTCCTTGATAAGAAAAAATTGACAAATCACACTTTTGAATAAACTCATTTTAATCTTTTTCTTCCTTTTGAAGTAATAAAAATATCCCTGTCATGCAGTTGCCATTGCATTTAATGGCTGTCATTTAGTGAAATGGAAAAATGATATCTGAACATAATGCCTTCAAATATGGCTAATAGCATTTTACATGAGGAAAAATACTTTTATTTTACATGAATATGGCTGTTACTATATGATTATTATTGAAAATTTAGCTGCTTTGCCTATTGCAGCAGAGTGATAAGAACAGATATGACTCAGCTATCATTCATGTAAAAGAATTGTATTCTTACTGTTTTATATAATTTTTCAGAGCTCAACAAATATTTTCGTCAATTATTACTTTGTATTTTTTTTTTTGGCATAGTAAGCAAAATATCACAAACTGTTATGCTTTAAAATGGTGCAATTGGTACGTTTTTGGATCTGTTGTTGTATGTGTGCTTTTATCCCAGAATATATCACTCTGGTTTAGATTTATGGCAATGGCCTTGTATAAATGGGCATTAATTAATGCTAAATTACAATGGGGTGTATATGGAATTACAGGTGACATCCACATCAGTACCAAATGAGTTCCTAGTTACTAAACATACTAACATTTCTAATTAACCTTGAGTGCATAAAACTGGACATAAACTGCACAAAACCTCTGAACTGCATACATGATTGGCAGCTCTGCTGAAAACAAGATGTACTGTTCAAGAAATGGCCATACAAAGTAGTTAAAAGACCACCTGTATGCTGAGTTGATGTTTGAAGGAGCGTAAGAGAATCAGACCTAATTCAGATCCACTCATAAGGAAAATGAAACAAATTGCAGAGCCAATAAAAAGATGTCTTTGGAAGGCTAAGCATACTTAGTGCTTACTTTAGTGTTTGTTCCTTAATTATTGGAGGATTCTGCCCCTGAAAAACAAACAAACAAGCTAAAAATGTTGAGAGACTTAGCTATTGCAACTGATTTCAGGATCACACTGAGAATACTAAGTCATGGTAGGTTGTAAGTGGCTTTTGAAAATGGGAATAGTGCAGTCCATAGTTAATTCTTTTTTAGGTATGTGACTGAAACCTCCAGGTTTATTTTGTAGTGGTAGTTAAAAATATAAAGACTAGAAAGAAGAAAATGCTACTTACCACAAGTAAGAATGGCTTCTAGCATAAAGTAAATACTAAGAGTATTCCTAAATAATGGATAAAGGTGTTTGCTTAGAATGGTAGACTTTATTTATAATAATCTATACAATATGTATATACATTGTTCTCTGGACCATTTGAAGTGTACTGTTTATTCCATCTAACCTCAATAAGATTGCTCTTATCTGATGTTTACACTTGTCCAATTTGTGGCCTGTGTGTATGAGTGTGCCACAAAATCATAAATATTGATAGTTTCCTTGAGATGAAATTGCTATTCTCGTGAATCAATGGAGATGCTGATTTCTACAATATCTCTGCTGCAGTTTCAGTTCATAGCAAAAAGGGCTCAACTCCTTCATGTTATTCTTGTTCTTACTTAGAGAAAAAAGAGATTAATGAAACATGCCCAATAGGGAAAAATGTTGACCACTGACAGTGAACAATAACTACCAAGACCTTATGTCAGTGGGTGTTATAGTTTAGTAACTTTCTAAATGTGAACCTGTTCACATCACTAAATAGCTGCCTTTGATGTCTGCATACAGTTTTATGCATCATTTTGATATCCTGGATCACTGTAACAGCTGGACGGATGTAAATGACTACATGAGTTTGTTGTAGAATTCTAGATGCTACATAACTGACTACCATTACATGTACACTTTCCATTTTCAGTTTGTTTATCTATATGAAAACACTGATGTAGAGTTGGATTTTTTAGCAACTCAAAAAAAACCCTGTGCTTTACAATTTGGAAATTCAAAAGTTGTGCAGAATGAATTGGGAAGGTGATCTGCCTGTTTTGATAAAATGTCAGCAGATTCCTTTCTGACTAGTTGTTAATTAATCATACCCTAATACTTGGGTACTCTTTTATTACGTGAATTACAATTGTGTTCTGCATTTGTCATTCATCCAATTGCTGCAGAATTATTTTTTTTATTATTATTATTTTGTTTGATATTATAAGATGCCAAAGAATTACAACTAGCCTTTGCTTTAAACATTCTGCTTGCAATCTGAATTGATACTTTGTATATTGAAAAACTAATGACATCACTCTTAGCTGATAGACAGACAAGTTTAAGGATGAGGTGTGCGTGCAGAAAATTTCCTATCTATTAATGAAAGTTTTTTCACGATGTCAAAAATGTCAAATATGAAACCTTAAGCTACAGTGCTGCTTTCTAATGCAATACGTTCCTCTTGTGACTGCAACTGTGGGATAAAAGGATTTGCTTTTTATCATAGCCCAAATTAAATTTTAATTGCCTGTGAAAACACAAACGTCGAAAGCAAATCTTCAAGCTGATATTGTCATCCTCTGTCACTGGATGTTATGTCCTCATTTAATAGCAAAGTAAGTGTTTACTTCACTTGAAGTATGTTTTCCACACAATATCCTGAAGTTTTATTTCAAAACACTGTGCTGTGATACATATGTGTTGAAGAGTGTAGTTGATAGAAGATTATCTTAATTTATGTATCCTATCAGAAGCTCTGTTATGCTTCATATGTCAGGTTTTTGATCGTCTTGCAAGTACATCAAACGGAACATAAAAGTATAATTTAGGTTGTATATTGTGGCATGTACTGTTTGCATACAGAACTCATGATCAGCTAAGGGGCCAAGGGGATGTTAGTGGATATAAATCAACGAGTCTTCACTGGCCTTAATGCTGCATGCTCTGGAATTGACGCTGTGTTTCTTTTTGCTTAAATATAATTCTTATGTATTTTCTGTTATTCCAGGCTGTCTTTAACATAAATCCTGGTTCACAATCCCTCTTAGGCATATCGATCTGCTAAATGTAACTCAGTAGCTGAATCATTCCATAAGGTGTTAGTTCATTATAGTCCCAGTAAGAGGCATTTGGACTGACTATATTATTTAAACTGCTATGTATTGAAGCTAAACCTGTAAAGAAAGAGAGGATGGTACAGATTATCTCACATCTTTTCACGTATTGGGAACCCCAATTTGTGCAGCATTAACCAAGTTTTTGGTCACAGCATAGCATTGTGTGAAGATTTTGTCCCTAAAGGGGCCCACTTTTTGGTCTTCAGAGTTTTTATAGGGTTTTGTTGAAAGACAAGAACTCTGTGCATTCTTTCAAATAAAAATTATGATCACATGAAAACCGGTTGCTGCACTTCTAGGTAAAGGCAAAATATGGAAGTCATGTTATTCTTGGTAAGAAGTAGGATGTATGTATAGAAGCTCCTGTGTCAGAGTCAGCCCACCATGTTTCTGCTGCAGCAGGGGGATTTCCAGTGCCAGACAGGCTTTAAGACCATGCTACACATACAGCACAGGCCCGCTCTTAACAAGTGTGCATGGATTACTAATTCCTTGGTGAACAATGCCCTTTGGGCTGGGATCACTATAACAGCTATGGCTTTTATGAATGGAAGAAAATAGGGAATATTATTTTTAAGTCTGTAGGAAAGCAGGCATGAACATAATGATTTTGTTTCATTCAATTATCTTTCAAATATGGCATGTAATTGTAAAACTTATGGAACTATGAAAGTGGAAATTTATAATGATGCAGTCTTAATTTTATTAATTTAATCCATAAAGCAGATATTACACCAAGACAGACATCAAATTAAAACTCTCAGATTCTAATTAGCTTTAGGAATCTCTTATGTCTAATTTATATGGCTGTCATAATTAATTTAAATACTGATTTCAACCTGGTCATGATGCAGAAAACTCCATTCAGTAGCAACCATTAAAGAAATCTTAAGTGGCTTCTCATTTTGTAACTGTGCTCTAATTTACAGTAAGATGTCCAACTGACTTACATGATTTGGACAATATTAAGCTACTTTGTAGGAAGGAGAGAAAACTTGAAAAGTTAACTACACCACATACTATTAGGGTTGCTTGGCCTGTCAAGCAGAAGCAATGAACTGAAGTAGGTGTCTGTGTTTTTGTAGTAGATAGTACTATTTTCTAAATATCCTTAAGATGGCACCATAAAGTCATCATTTTTTTTTTTTTTAATTTTGATTTTAAAAACGTGACGATGTGCTCTTTTGCCTATTTTAATCCCAACACCTATGTGCCAAAAAGTTGTAAGCCATCTAAAGTGAGACAGGAGCAGAATTTCAGTGTTCATGCACCAGATTCACTGAACGATCACATAATTTGTGTAGAAATATCAGTGTTGGCTGATGTGTAGTGTTTAAAGCTCTACTGATATGAGGAGTTCTCTTTCTGTGCATGCCTTGAATGCATCAGGCTTTTAGCAGTTCAGTATCCATATTGCAAAACTTAACTGAAGTTCTAGAATCCTTTAATTGTTCTACCTAACATCTTGGTAGAGTCCAATTCAGTAGATATCTCTGTCAAAGCCCTGTTGATGAGGCTTCTTAAAATTTAGTTGGGGGTTCTTTCTGTTAATGGCTTATGGAGGAATGAGTAGTAGCATCCACCTGTTAACAAGTTCTCTGGTTATGTAAGTCTATAGCTCAACAAGTAGAGTGATCATCAAGGAAGTTGGAAATATGTTTCTTTTTTTTCTTAGGTACAGGATGTTGAAATCAACACCAACAATCTTTTCAGGAGGTTGTCCAAACCTTCTAGGCAGAAGTCCTTCTCCTGAGACTGTGAACTGTGATTATACAGATTTATTGCACCGTACATGTGTTGTGGTTTGAGGCTTGGAATGGGGGTGTGACCTTCCAGCAACTGGGAGGAGCCCGGGTGGGGGTGAAACCATTGTATTCCCTCCCCTTCCCACACACACTCTGATAAGAGGCAGGAAGTGGGTTCTAACTTCACTCCTGCCTTGGAGCTTGGAGAGGGAAGTTGTCCTTTCACTCCGTGGGACCCTGGAACCATTTCTGAGGGTTTTGTATATTTTATTTTTTGTATTTTTCCTCTAATCTTTGTATATATTATTTTCCTTACCTCCCTTTTTTGTTTTCTGTTCCTTGTTAAACAATATACTTCATTTTTTTTTCAAAGTCTCTCTCTCTCTCTCTCTCTCTAGGGGGGGGGAGAGGCGAGGACATAGTTCGGTTCCGTGTGGGTCCTGCCCTGAACCTCTTTTTACATGGAACCAGGACAACATGTGAAAAAATAACATTGCTGCTGCCTTGTTGGGATTTTACTGGAGCATGCAAATACACAGAAGCCACTGAAGTGTTTGAAGGAGTGTTTCTATGTTTTATGTTTTGATTCTGTAAAATTAAAAAAGTGGCTTTTTGAAACAGAATGTTGCAGCCAGAATTTATTCTGTGTTAAAAAAAAAGAAGAGGGTAAGGGAGGGAGAGCAGGAGAGTGAGGTTTGGCCAGTAACAGCAGATTTAGAATAACATGCTGTCATTAGACAGCTTCTGAAAGTGAAGTGACATGAGGGTGGCGTATGCAAGCCTAGTGGTATGATAGTTAATGACAGCTCCATATAAAATCATTCGTTTAACTTGCAGTCCTTAAAAATAAATAATGCAAAGAATTACAAAATATTTTGTGTTTGCATACTTTTATAGGCTGAGCTCAAAGCTGAATAATTTGTTTCTTGCAGACAGGAGTCTGTCATTTCTTAAGCAAAAAGGGAATGAGTCTTGAAGGTTGGTTGATATCAGCATTCATCTGTTATATGGTAGATGGCAGTGGAAATTTTATTCCAGCAGTTCCCCTTAATGTTCATCAGGCTAATTGCTATGGGACTTTATTAAGAAGTGGGATCTTGACTGAACTTCCAGGAGACTAATTGTCACAGGTTAGTACTGCATTCAGAGAACCACAGGGTGGAGGCATCTGATTTGTAGAATCAGGTAAGCTCTGAAGCTGTGAGAAGTGAAAGGCACCTAATTTGTAAGTCTCTGCTGGTGAGCTTGGAGAGCAGGAGCTTGGCTGTGTGCCCTGAGGCACCCTGAGGTGCCTTCATGCACCCCAGCTTGGTGTGTGTTGGCTGTTGCTCTCTCTTGCCTTTGTCTATGTTACCAGGTGTCTGACTCATCAACAGTAATCCTTTTTTTATGAAATTTTGTTGAATTAAATGTATATACCTGGGAACCTTTCCTATAAAAGCTGCAGATGTATGTGAAATTCAGTTGTACTTTAATCTAGACAGAGATTTGAGGCTTTGAGTTTTGCACAAGCACCCTGGTTAATCTAGCCCTTAAAGTGTTTTACTGAGCTGCTTTCTATGAGATCCTCAGCTGATGTAAAACTGTATCTTCACTCACTTATGTAACTGCATCATGTATCACCAGCAATTTCTGAATGGGAAAGTAAGAAAGGAATAATTTCACTTTCCTCATTGTTAGATACTCCATAAATAGCTGTATCTAATTTCCCAGCAGTTTTGGAACACTTTTCCTTTGTTTATATAATCTTAAATCAAGGTAACTATTTGGAAGTTCAGGTTTATACTCTAGATTAAGGGTGTTTACCTGCATCCAGGTTTCTCATTTCTGGTCCATGAGAAAGGAAGAACAAAATCTGTCCAGTTTGACTTTATTGCAGTCCATCTAAAATTTATGAATCTTTGAAAACTGGATAAAATCCTTTTACCCTTGTGCTTAAATAAAAAAAAAAAGTTACTTTTTTTGAAGAGGCCATACAGTGGTGGTTTAGGTAATTGTGTGAAAGAGTTTAGAAAAGCCATGACAACACAAAGATAGTTGTTTAAGAGTAATTATCACCTTTTTTTTGGCATACAATAGTTGTCATATTTCCTCACTGAAAATACTGACTCTAAGCATCAGCATGAAAGGGAGGGGAAAAACAATAACAACTGCAGAAGCATGTAAAAGCTGTTTTCTTTCTTGCTAGATAAATCAAGAGCTTGCATATGGGTAGACATTCATCATGAAAATGGATGGAGTCATTTGTTAAACTTATTTCACAGATGTGAAAAGAAGTTTAACTGTTTTCATTAAAGTTTATATATTATTTTTCAACTTCCAGGTTTTCCCTGAAATTGCTTCCTTTCAGACTGAGGAGGGTAAAAATATTTTTTAATCTATTGCAGCTGACTTGGTTGTTTTTGGAATAGTAGATTTGCACCAATTTATGGTGACTAAGCATCTGACTTCAAATTATATGGGTGCTTTAATGCTGTCTGGGAGTTCAGGTAACATGCCAAAAAACATTGTCCCTAACAACTACTGTGAATAAAACCTGTCACCCTAAAAAATCCTAAGCATTTGAATAGTCTTGATGGTTAGTTATTGTGCAGTGTTTTTCTAAATATTTGCAAATACTGAGAATTTTCTTGTGAATGTACAAGCTGATGTTCTTTCATCCATCTTAGAAAATATCTTGGGAAAAGGAATAGTTAAGCATGTTTTGAAGAATCCCCTTATGGATATCACTTCAGGATTTTTTTTTCATTACAGTTTTTAGGAGACTTCAACTGTGCCCCTTGTAATGCTGCTGTTACGAGAGCCAGCCAAATTAAGTGTATGCTTTGTTGGGAGAAACATGAAAGAAATAAGTTTTTTATCTGAGTTCAATAGACCTTCTGCTTTGTGGAGGCCTTCGTTTAACCAAGCCTATATGATACATTTCCCTCCCACCTGTAGCTGCCTTTCAGAATGGGCACAGAAGAGCTTGAAACATCTAGGAAAAAGCCTTGCATTTTCTCTCACCTCGATGATTTAACATGGCTGCCTTAAAATACTTTTAAATTCTGATTCAACTCGTATTTTTCCTACTTTTAACCTACTATTGCCACAGTCAGCTTATCAGTCTGCCAAGCTCAGCTCACTCTCAAAGTCCCGCAACTCATTCTGAATCTCAAGAACCTCTCCCCAGAACAAGTCTGTTATGCTTAAAAGAAAACAAAAACATTGCCATCCTCTAATTCTTTGCCAGAGTTCCACTGAGAAAGTAAAGATGTTTACTGTAGAAATGACCTGTTTGCAACTGTTGGGCTGAGCTGAATAACATCGATGATAAAACAATGCAACTCTGGTATTTCCCCTTTACTTATCCATGTGAAGCCTGAAATGTTTACATTAGGAGGAAAACCCCAGCATCAGAAAAAAATTTGTATGCAAATTCTGGACTTAATTTCCTTACAAAACATTAGTGACCCAAATTCCAATTTGATGAGGAAATAGTTATTTGTCAAATTCTGTAGATTCAATTAAAGATCTAGGTCCATCTGGTGAAGTAGTGAAATCATACAGTCTAACTGCACCAAAACAGCAAGGCTCAAGTTCCTAGAACATGGCAAGCCATTAAATTCAGTAAATGCATAGGGAATGAATTTTTACCATTGATAACAGCAAAAGTGTGTATGTTTCTTTACAATGGCTAGAAACGCGAGGGAGGATCTGAGTAACTGAGTGGGAGGGCTATGGGGAACAAATTATGACTTGCAGTTAGCAGGAGTGGCATACAAAATGCTGATGGTAAGTCAATGAATAAATAGAGAATACTGGTCCTTGCTAATTTATTTCTACAGAAAGATTTCATGCCTTTTGTGTTTGTGTCCTAAAGCATATAGAAAACTGTCGCTTCTTTTATCACTGATATGGCCTCTTGAAACTATCAGTATTTCAGAGCTGGGTAACACTTCAGTCACATAGTTAAATACTGGAGGTAGCACATATAAAATTCCTTTGGTGTACTCCTGCGACTTCTTGACTGCAGTGGAACTGGCAGCCTGCATTGTTACCCTTGTCATGATATACATCAGAAGTGTTCTGCTGGATCACTGGGGGTCACAGCATTTGTAATAAAAAAAAATAGAGAGAAGGAAGAAAAGAATGAAACCACACATGT
The DNA here is from genome assembly GCF_000691845.1 of Merops nubicus. NCBI lineage: Eukaryota > Metazoa > Chordata > Aves > Coraciiformes > Meropidae > Merops > Merops nubicus. The sequence goes on along the minus strand of NW_008617343.1, from coordinate 21,627 downwards.
AAAAACTGTTAGAGGAAGGAAGTTTTGTGAGGCTCCATAAATCAATAGAATAAAAGTTTTAAACTAGCATTTATGGTAATATCACAAATGCAAGTCTACGATGCTGATTTGGAGAATTAAAAATTAATGTGTTAGTATTTTACACCACAGCCAGCTTTTGCCATGCATACTCCAGTCATGCTTTTTAGATTTTTTTTTTTTTTAAATTTCTTATCAGTTTTAATTATTTACATCTGTTTATTTAATGTTGAACCTGTCTTTTTTTACAGCAGTTGTGGTTAGGTTCAGATAAGGGCACAGAAGGTGCTTAGAAGAAACTGGAGGAGCAAAAAGGATGGACTACAGAGGGTGGAGTTATATCTGCTTCACAATGGCAGGTTTTAAATACAGGTCAGGTGGAAAAATTGAGAGAATATTCTTTCTGAGTCAGTAATTTAGTGATGTGGCACAAGGGCAGTGGTTTCTCAGAGAGCTTCATACAAGAGGCTAGTGTTAAGCAGACGCAATCAGTCTATATTATCCAGAGCATGCTTTGGCTCCCTTGTTCTGGGGGACGTGTGTGTTTGGTGCTGTGGGTGGTTGTTTTTAAAGAACACTGTTTTTTAAAAGAGCTGTATTCTGTAGCCATGACTCCTAAAAGATTTTTCTCATGAAAGGGTTTCCTGTTAGGAAGTGCTTATCAATGAAAAATGATCTGTGGACTTTCAGTAGAGCACTCACTGAAGCCCTACCTGTGGTTCAGACTCTAGCAGTAGCCTCTGAGGAAGTCTGTGGTTTAAGCACATGGTTGTGACAGAATTGGGGGCCTTCAGATGTTTCAAGTCAGCAACAATGTGTATTACACTGTGTCGAGAGGCCTGGGAGCTTACAGACTTGCACATAGCTGCCTAATTGGCATATTCAGAGAAACAACCGCCAGTGTCAGGCAGGCCAGGGAGCTAGGCTTAACCTGAAAAGCAAAGGGGTTAGTTGGTAGAAAGTGGCATATTTCCACATTTCAGCTATCAGCACAATAAAACAATGAAGAAATTGAGGAAAATTTATCAGTCCTACTCAGTGGCAGTTGAGATTTCCAGGAAGCACAGCTAATGTCTACAGTTCTGTAAAGCACTTATGTTCTAGGTTTGTGGTCTCTGAAACGTTTGGAGATGAATTTGCCTTACTTCAGTACAAGAAGATACTCCAAAACTGCTGTAGAAAATGAATGCTTTTCTTCAACCAAATGTATCTACTTGTAGCACCCCAGAAAAGCATTAAAAATGTTGAAAATCCACTGAAGTAGTGCTCAGGAATAGGAAGTAATTTCATGTTACCTCAGGTTGAAACGTGGTTAAAGTACAAATTGCATTAGTATTTTTGTACAGCTTCCAGTAACAGTACGTGGGAGAGAAGCAGCAGTCTGGTACACTTTTCCTAAAATTAATTTAGATTCTAAGCACTTACAGAGAAGTTCTCATTTCATAGCTTCCCTCTACAGTGAAGTGCACTGCCTGGAAGCTTTTTTTTCCAAAGTTTTGTTTGCAGTTGCCTTTAGCTGTGTGCATGACCTGTAACACTGCTCTCCTTGTCTGTTTTGTCAAGATCTGGATGTGTCTGGATTGCTGTGGAGTTGTCTTCTGTCAATCACCCATCTCATGCCTTGTCAGTTCTTTTTGTTGACAAGACATTAGTACTTTGATAATGTCATCAGAAGCCTTTAGGAATGTTGTAGTTCCACAAAGTTCCTTCTAAATAACCCCAAAGAACAGTATTTTTGAGAATACTATAAATCTTGAGACTGATTTAAGTAGGCCAAGTTTTTTAATGGATCTCTACTGAATATCTATCTTCTACATAGGAGAGGTAGATAATTTCTGCTGTGTCAGCATTCTAGCTGAAAAAGAGACAGAGCAAATAATTAATTACTTGTACTGTTGCCATTCTCTTTGTGACTTCACTGTAAATAAAGTACAACTGTTTGAACACTAAAACAAACATACAGAACAAAAAAAACACCCTAATTGTTAATGAATGACTTTGTAGGTTTGGCTGTAGACTGCTGTTGGGTAATTGTTTTTAAGAGGGAATTTTTGAAACTAAGGACAAACCTGTTTTTAGAGGCTTGTTTTGCAGCGTTTCCAGCTTCCAACTGAATACTTAATACTTCCAACTTATTTTTAGAGTCTAGATTTCTGGTTAAAGTACATGGATTAAAAAAATAGTATTTGTTTTATATCCTACTTTTAAAACAAACAAACATTTTGCTAGATGGGGATCAGAACACGAATGCACAAGGGATTCAAACACTATTAATGAACACCGGAATCTTTAGTGATGTATATAAAGTTCCATAAATTTGATAAATAGACAAACCAAGGTAAAAGGTGTTTTCTCTCACAAAAGTTGCAGTGTCCTATTGCTGTTTTCTTTTTGTAAAGTGTTCCACAAGCCATAACCTATTACCATTTAATTATTCTTGTTAGGATTGCTTACTGTAGTTTTTATTTCCATCAAACGTCATTTTTTCACCCAAATTCTTGCCTGTGTATTTGCTATATATACATATGCTGGTTACTATTTTGCCTGGTGTTTACAGATGCTGTTAGGGTGTGAATACCATCAGGGCTTCTGTTGGCACAGACTGTTCCATTAGGGACAAGAATCATGTATTTTTGTTCACCTACAGGAAATGCGCACACACAAAAAACAAACAAACAAACAAACAAAACCCCAACCAACCAACCAAACAAAACCCCACAAAACCAACCAATCAAAAAACAACAAACCTCCAACTGGTAAAAGGCAAGACCATAAATTCACAAAATCGGTTCATTCTGTACATGTATACCATATTTGAAATCCCAACAGCAAGACAGAGGGAACTCAAGATGTGGCTCACATTTTGATTTGATGCTTCCGGGCTAAAATAATGTCTTTCAGTTTTACTGCTAAATAACTGTTCTTTTTTTCTAATGTGAATTATCTCCTTATGCTTGCCACACTTAGACTATCAAAACAGAGATCATTTAGAATTCAAGAATATAGTGCTCAATTCCCTTTTAAATACTTAAGAAATTAAAGAAATCAAAAATCAATGTAAGAGTAAAGTAGAGATGGAATGGGGTAAACACAGGAAATTGAATAGTTAAGAATATAAAGTAGCTAGGAAAAATTTCAAATACACTTCTAAGACACCTCCTGCTGTTCTACCTTGCATGAGTTTTTTTTTTATGTGGGTGTCTTCTTGGGGATATTTTGATGATATTTTTTCCTTTTGATTTTTTTAAAGTTATTTTTAATCTTACCATGTTGCCTTTACAGATATCTGTCTGAACTATAATAGTATTCAGGCTGATGCTTTAAAAACTGCTACTTCTACATCGGTTCTTGCTATTTTGAATTCTCTAACCCTCTGGTCTTATTTTAATGAATAGCTAGTGAGATGTATGAATAGCGTGTACTCCTAAACTAAAGCATTGATGCCATCTGGGAGGTTTTTTTCCTCAGACTGTGAAAACAGGTTCAATATTACTATAAATTTGTTCTCTGCTAGCAATATTCCTGTTGGCTTCAAGCAGGAAAACAGCAGTGTGGTTTAAATAAAAATTAAGAATTTAATCTCTAGATGGTGCTCTAATCTTAGTTTTAGCTTGTGGTGCAACAAGTCTTGAAAGACTAGGTGATTTTTTTGCACCCTTGAAAAAGAAACTGATATATAAAAATGTAATCAACATGATGCTATAATTATTTTATATGTTTGACATTTAAAATATTTTAATATGATATTTGCTCTGAAGACTGTGCTATATTTAGATATAGTTCTTGATGAGAATTTACTGGACAAGCAAGAATATGTGATGTGATTCTGAAGAAAATGAAGATTTGATTGTGCCCACTGTGGCTTTTTTTTCACAGCTGTGCATTGGGTTTGCTCTGCTTCAAAACAGCACATCTCACATCTCCCAGAGGTTCCCTGTTGTGTTGAGAGAAAGAGATCTGTTGTTTCTTTTGAGGCTGCACATTTCAGAGGAAACCAAGAGATCCCTGTGTGCTCAGTTCCTTTTTTTTCTCTCCTTACCAGATTTTTTCCTCTTGGGGTGGGGGGGCAGGAGAAGGAAGGAGAGTATTTCCTGGAAGTGTGACTTAAGTAGTTTGACTCTTCAGGGAAGAAGAGTTGTGGGTGTTATCTGCTGTTAAGTTGACCATATGAGGAGAGGAAGGTCTTTGTATCCTGTCGCTCTCTGATGTCTGTGACCTAACATTATTAGTTAAAATATATACTTAAATATATGTGAAGCTGGAAGCAGTGGCAGTGGAAAGTAGTCATCATTTAAAGATGATTCAATACTATACTAAAAATACTATGAGGATTAAAGCACCTCCCTGCCCTGCTCTCCTCCCCCCAACCCCTCATCTTGGAGACTGAGTGGCAGATCTGAGCCTGAGCATGTGGTGTAGGTGTGAGGTCATTATACAGTGTTGTTCCTGAGCAGTACAAACTGGTCACTTTGCACTGAGGTCAGGAGAGTCTCTGGCAAGAAGAGTTTGTCATTCACAGTGCAAGCTCTGCACAGTGTGCATACATTTCCCTGCTTTTCTCCTGTATCACCTTTGCATAAATCCTGTAGAGCTATAGCCCCCATGCACAGTGATACATGTCAAGTGGTAGCGAACACAATACATTTGCTGCAGATGGTAGTTACAGGAGCATACAAGGCTTCCACAAGGATGGGTTACTCTTGTATTGATAGCAGACTGCACTAGAGATGAGAAGAGTTTCCTCCCACCTCGTCTTGCATTTCTTTTCTAAATCTCTATCTTTTTAGCAATCATAGACCAGGTTATTTTGGGGAGGTGTGGCAATGATAATTTGTATAAGCCTCTGTAAAATTAAAGTAGGTGTATTAAAACTTCCATATTAATAGCAGTTATGGATTCGGTTAAGTTTCACATTCCTGGACAATTAGACATAAATATTTAATGGCATAGTGAGGGGACTTGAAAAGCAATTGTTATGGTAGAGTTACAATTATTTTGAATATAATGTTTCTGGTTTAGAATGACCAAAACCTCATGTCTGTGCCAACAAAACCAGTAAATGTTACTAACTCTGGAATGTATATTTACTACTGGAAGCTTTTGGTAAAGCAGCAGATAAAACAGTTCTTGCTTGTGTATATAAAAGTATTTTCACTTCTGTTTAAAGAATATGTATGAATGTTGAGCTACTTAAATGAGAGGATCATGTTTTGCAGTTTAGTACCCTAGCACAGTAGCTGTATGCTTGAACAAAGAATGTAATTTAGAGACACTTGTTTGTGACAGTACTACTAATGACAGTAGTCACAGGGACATTGTAACAATTTCTAGTACATTAGATTACTTAAATATTCACGTTTTTATGCAAAGATGTGAATAGCTGCACTACTTTGCAGGTTGAACTAGATGACCTTTAAAGATCCCTTCCAAGCCAAACCATTCAATGATGCAATGATACTTGGGTGCAGAACCATTTTAACTGTGAGGGAGCCTTAACACAGCTCTCAATGGCCAATGAGGATCTTATGAAGCTTATGTGAAGTTACAAAGAACAAGTTTTTTTTTCTTCAGTTTTCTGAAGTGAGATGTTTTATGAATGTGTGACTTAGACTAATTTTTGCTAAGGAAACAGAGGCTATACATGCAATAAATATATTACAAATCATAATCTCTAAAGGTTAAGAGTATAAAATTTTACACTATGTTTTATATTGCTGATAGTTGTTTCTTTTATGAGAGTTCCAAATTGCTCCCAAGCAAAGATACATAGTACTAACACACAAGTACATTGTATTGTTAGGAAGTGGCTCATTATAACCTCATCTTACCATATAAACCACCAGCTCAGGGATGAATTAATGCACTTAGAATGTGCCTTATGGGCCTGCACAAAAAACAGATTAATGCTTGTGAAATCATATTTTAATTTTTAAATATTCTTTCATGATGAAAGGAATCCTCTTAGTGCCATGGGTAAGCAATATTTTAAATCTCTGTGATTGTAATGTGGTTATTAATTTAATGTATTATTCTCATACAAAAAGACATATTACTGTGAGTCTGGTTTAAAGTGACAATATTGCAGAAGCTAAGCATTCCTTTTTTGAGCAAATATAGTAACACAGTCAATCAAAACCAAGCAATTAGTTTGCTTTATGTAGCAGTATACATTCCTGATGCATTGGAAAGCACTTAATTGTTGTTAATATAGTTACATTTGTTTTATCTGACATAACCAAATGTTAAAAACTACATATGTTGAGGGGAAAAAAATAGATGCATAAGGACAAAGCCTTTGAGATTTTATGGTATAACTATAGAATATCCTTCTCTATTCTGCAAAAGTAAAATAAGATGACTGAAATACATTATTCTATTTAGCAATGGAATTAAAAATGCTTTATATACAGTAGAAATTACTGAATTCTTCTTTTTACCTCTAGAATTATCACTTCTAAGTCAGAATACAGTGTGCCAGGTGCTAAATCCTGAAATTTAGTATTTCTTCAGAGTATTTTAAGGTGCTGCAGATAGATAGCAAATGCCTCCATTCATTCCAAAGGAGAATAAAGGAGAAAGAACCCATACAACTTCACAAGAATTTTGAAATGTTTTACAGATGGTTCAGAGGGAAAAACAGCTGAACTAAAATTGTTTAGAGTTGCACCTGTCTTCAGGTAAGCAGCTTTTTCTAAGTTGTTCTTGGAAGGCTGTGGCCTTGCTCAGTGACCTAAAGTTGTAGGTAAGAATATAATGCTGGAGAAGATGATATTAAAACCACAACTAATCCTGTCAGTTAACCACATGGGTGTAAGAAACTGCATTCCTTGATTGTGTTTTGTAGCTCCTGATCAAGATCCTGTTGATTCTGATTTGACTTCTGTAGAGCTTCAGTAAGGAATTGTGTTCAAACTGCATGATCAGTCACAGATTCAAACAAACATCCTAAAGGTGCCTTTGAAATTGATATGAGTGCTACTTAAACATATTAAAACTCCTCTATTACTTCTCCATATTGTCAGATGACACTCATGAGAAAAATGTTTACTGTACAAACAGAAGCTTGTTTACAAATATTTTATAGTTGAACCACTTGTGCTAGGAAAGAGCAAAGTAAATATTTCTTGTACTCTGAGGAGGCTCTTCAGTGACAAATTTCTGTGTATCGTAGTAGTGTCCTTCCAAACACTGAAAAAGCTCCCAGTTCTGCCAAATAACATGGAGGTTTGCCTTCTTGTTTGTTTTTGTTTGATTGTTTTGTTTTGTTTTGTTTTGTTTTTTCCTGAAAGAATACAAGAATCTAACTTTGTATTTAGGCTTTATATCTTCAAAGAATGATTTGGACTAGTAAATTTATCTCAGTCCCATTTTCTGATTTGTGTGCTAGCAAGCAGAACTCATTCTCTGGTGGCATTTGTTCTGGCAAGAGACATGTAAGCAGTGTGTACTGATGTAAAACTCAGCAGTATCGCTGTTGCACACTGCTTAGGGATTCAGTGTTCTGTATAATTTGGATGGAGGTAACATGCTACTTCTGACAAGAAAACAAAATTTGCTGTATTTAGGTTGCTAAATGTAATTAATGACAGGTCTTCTGATCTCAGCATTCTTATTTTGGAAGTTCTGGGGTTCTTCCCCATTGAAGTTTAGGAGCAGTTGATCCCAACAAACAGCAAGTTGTACAAAAATGCTGGGAAGCCTGCATGGATGAACAAGGAGATCCTGTCAAAACTCCAACATAAACAGGGAATACTCAGAATGTGGAAATTTAATTGCTTTTAAAATATGCCAAAACTGCAGCAATTTAAATTTCCTGTGGTGTTTAAAGCTGTTCACATTATTTGTTACACCCACAACAAAGACCTCTCTTTATAGATACATTATGTATCATGGCCTAAATACATAAATATAGTAATTGCACATTTTAGGATTGTAAATATCCATATATAACAAATAACGCCATAGCTCATAGTGGATGTTCAAATCTGAATATGAATTCTGTTCTGAAATAGTTCAAGGTTAGTTAGATATTTGATCTCCATTATATTTTAATTGGAAATAAGTTTTTGCTTTAAAATCACACGAAGAAAAAAATACACCTGACAAATAATTTTTTTTCATGTCACTATTATCATAGTATTTACCTACTCTCTTTAGTCAGTTTGAAGCATTAGAAAATGTAAAATCTTACCTCAAAACTGTCACTTGCAATGATTTGAGAAGAACTTTTTTTCTTTCATCTGAAGTAAAAATAAACAAATAGTATTTGCCTATTGTATAGTGTACTTTTTAGCAGCTTCCAGGGTACACTGAAAAGAAGTTGATTGTCATGACACTATTTTACAGATTAAAATCTTAATCATAGAGAAGAGACTTAGGAAAACTATTTAGAAGGTCATGGCCACTGTGCTGCCCATGTGCTGCGTATGTGAAGAAGATTTATATAATGTTAGAGAAGGCATGTGCTAGTCAAACTGCTCTGCTTTTTCTTTCTTCCTCGCTCACTTTTGCATTTTTATTGTTGTCACACCAAAACCTTTGACTTCTCTGTATATTCTCTCAAGGTAACTTTGTGTTTCCACATTCTTTAGAGTTGTGAGAATTGTGTCTTTGATCTGTGCTTCTCTCTGGTCATATTTTTGAGTGCTGTGTATTGTAAAGCAATGAAGGTACAGCCTCAAGTAAGTAAACTTCATTTGATAGATTGTATGTTGGATAATGAAATACAACACATTGTATTTAAAAGTTGTGGTTTTGAAAAGCATCTTGTTTATCAGGTTCAAAGGAAGAATTTTTGAGATTGTGTATTGTTAGAAACAAATTTATGGTCTCTGTGGTATAACTGTTGTAACGATCCAAACTAGAAGACCACCTTACATTAGCGATTTTGTCATCTTAGCAGCCACAGGCCTGGACTATGCTGCACACAGATCTTGGCTTTCAGATCTGTGTTGTGCCCTGGCCACAGGATGAATTCAGCCAGTCAAGTGCAAAAGAGGAGGCTGTAGGCTTCCACTCAGTACCAGTGATTGCACCACCTCTCTGCCTTATCTAAAAGTGCAGTAACAAATTCTCACGTGAACATCCTTTTTTGTTTGACACTAGAAACTAACAGATTTGTCTCCTTCTAAGAAAATGCTGTAAGAACACAAATGCCAAAAGGCAGTAGCCTTTGCCCAGACAGGACCTGCATAGCATGCTCTACTGTGGCTGTAGGCCCATTCAAAGCCTTGCAGCTTGAGATTCCCAGCATCTGAGGGGATGTAAAATTATCTATACTGTAACCTCTTTCTTCATACTGTTAGCTCCTATAAATGGCATTCTAATTAATGATTCCCAGAGTCTGAATGCCTTTCTTACAGGGATCATAACGAAGTGTTTCAGCACCTCCTGGAACAAAAAGAACACACTGCCTCTATACACAGTTCTGAGCAATTTATCCTGTGGTTGATGTCCTTAATTTCATTTCTAGTTCAGTGTTAATGTGTAGCTCACTGCTATTCCTGATACCATTGTCAACACAACCAGGGAACCTTCTCAACTAGCTTAAGCCATTTTAGGCAGATAGTCAAGTTAGACTACTTGGCCAGTTAGTGGAAAATTCTATGTATGTCCAGGAGATGAGTTCTTACTATGGTAGGAGTGAAGGATAAGTTATTTAGACTTTGGTATTAAGGCACTAATTAGGATACTAATCAGGGATTTTGTATTTGTTACATATGAGACCTTATTTTACCCAGATAAATACATAAGATAACCATAATAAAACATTTAAATAATTAGTAAAATAAAACTGTATATATGACTAGTAACTAAACAGAGCAGTAATAGAAATACTGAGTTGTTCTGGTTTAGGAGAAAACAGCAGGAAAGAGAACAGATTCTGTCTTTGCTCTGTGTCTTACAGAGTTTTGCTGGATTTGTGACAGGCTATCATGTGTGTGTCAAACTCTAGCACTAAAGGGAAATTGAATCCAATTTTTAAAAATTCTCTCTTTGTTAAAGAAAACAAAACAAAGCAAAACTATTGTTTCATTCCTTTGATACCATGTTACAGTGAGGTTTGAACTGCAAAAGGGTGACTTTGGAAAACTGATATAGTTACTGCCTGTGTTGTTGGAAGATTGTTTTGTTAAATATCTGCTAAGTTCTAAAAATTTCCAAAGTATCTTCTGAATTATCAACTTTTGTACAAATAAACTGATTCAAACAAAATAAGAGCTCTCATCTGAGCTTTGGATTATGTTTAGCCACTTTTATTTGAAACGACTGGTTAGCTCATAAAACTAAGTGATCTTCATAATTAAAGTTCAACTCTGTACTTTTGTTAAGGACACAGAAATGTAGGAAATGCCAAAATCCCACCAGACTGTATTGTTCAAATGGTCTTTTTCTGAAGTGAAGAGCAGAACTGTGGAAAGTCTTGCTGTGTTAAGATTCCCAACTCACTTTTTCAGAATAAATAAGGGGAGATGAGCTTTATTTTTTTCTGTGCCTGCAATTATCTGATTTAAATCTTCAAATTGTTAACATCAGCAATTGCCTAGGGGTACTAAACTGTAACAACTGGCAAGGTACTTAAGAAAGCTAAAGTTCTGAAATGTGGTCTTAATTGCATGCCCAATTTTAGACACATACATTTATAATCTGGATTTTGGAGCTGGCAAGCATTTGTAACTATCTATGGTGTGTCTGTCTGTTAAATAGCCAAGTAACTTTTGGACAGCAAAGTTTGTCTTTTCAAATATCAAATGGCACATCTTAATATTTTATTCCCATAGCCTACTTTCTGGAGGTGCTGAGCACCTGTCTTTGCTGCTGATTGCTTTGAGAATTGAAGCCATTCAGGGAAGCTCTCAGTACCTTCTTGATTAGGCTTCCCCATTGGTGAAAAACAGCATTTTGATTGTTAGGAAGTTTAAAAATCTTTTGTCACAAGCATGAGAATGGACTTCTAATAAATGTGCTAAATTGTGGAGAAGTATGTATAAATTGCTGGTATCATGCAAACGCTTAATCAGCTTTTACAATGTCATGAGATTGTGAGGAAATTGCGTGTAAAAGTCTTTAAAATGTTTTTGATAGTAGTGTGGCAGTACCCAAATCCTGTTAAGAACAGTTCCATGCAGAACAGGCTAGCACGTAAAACTATCTATAGATTCCCAGCATTACTGGCTTCAGTTTATCAGGAAGGGTGGATTATGAAGAATAAACTGAAGCTAGATATCCCCAAAACAGTGGTATTTTTGAGAAAGATTCCATGTTTCTGGTGCTGGGTTGTTGGAGGCAATATGATTGTACTGAGGTGAAGAACAATGCCAGTAATATCAATGACAGTTTACAAGGCCTGCAGCTCTGCCTTCGAGTAGATGTGCAAAGTGAAGGAGAACTTACACATTTACTCTATTTTTTTTTTCTACATTTCCTTATTGATTGAAAAACCTTACTCTAACAATATTTAATGAAACACATTTTTAGCATTCTGTGACTACGACTCTGAAAATTCCTAAATGTTCTGAAAAATACTAAATTAGAGAGTAGATGTACTAAAATACATTGATCTGTGCTGAGGAATAAGGGAAATAGTTGTAGAAGTACTAGGAAGTGCACTGACAATATCAACAGTCTTGATTTATGTAACTCATCAAAAGACACAAGAGGACCACGTGTGAATCTCCTCCAGCTTCAGTATCTGTCCTTGCAGCTGTACATCCCTCAGGGTTTGCAGCTTTTTTCTAATGCAGGTCATCAAAAATCAGTTCAATAATTATTTCTGCAAGTTGCCTTTAATTCCCTGACCAACAATGTGTCATTTTTGAAGGAAACATAATTGACTCCCCCTGCAAACTTTAATGGAAATAGGTGAATAATTGTCCATTCTATATGACATATATTTGCTGAAGCCAGTTTATAACAGGAAAGAACGGATTTCTTTTGTTGTAGTGTGTGAATTAAAGGAATTAATTCACTTATTTACCACTAGAATGTATAAGCAAAGTTAAAAGTAGGAAGAAAATGTTTTGTAGTATGCGAGAGAGCGGCTAAGCAGCTAAACTCTTATGTTATTCATAACTTTAGTAAAAATGGAACCCAGAAAATGGAAAATGAAAGGCTACTAGTTATTTATTTTACTGAAGAATAGCATGTGGAAGTGGAAAAGCAAGTGGAGTCTGAACTGTAGTTCTATCATCTTTCATTTGTATTTTAAAACAAATAAAATTAAACTAATAAATCAGTTCTATTCAATAGATTTATAATTCTGGTAAGACTTATTCTTGGTTAAGAATTTTGATGCAGGTACACAGTTTCTGTAAATATCTCAGTTACACTAAAAGAGGGCTTAGCCATTATTTTTTCTGTTTTCTTTCCAGACTAGAACAAGATTCTATTATAATATCTTAGATGGTATAAAGTGTTCTCTTCCAGATGAGCCTGGATTGTTACTGGGCCTGTTAAGGACTGGTGATAAGATCTTTTCACTAACTTTTCTTCAGGCTGTAATACTATATACTTTTTAGTGCAGAGATCTCATATTTGACCCTTATTTCTTCTGACTTGCTTGAGGTCTCATTATCTTCAAGAGTTTGTAAGGACTGGACATTCATTTGTTGAGTGGTAGGAAGGAGGCAGGCATATAAGTAATTGAAATCAGGATAGGTGTGTCCAGTGAACAACATGGCTGCATGGCTGAGAAATGAAGATATTTGTTCAAGGATGTTTTGGGGGTATATCTGTGTGATTACAAAGAAAACCCAAACAAACAAACAAACAAAAGCATATTTGTTAACCATATTTTAAAGAGAATTCTTCAGCTGTTATTCTAAGCTGTGGGCAATAAAATCAACCAGCAACTGATGGCAGAGAACAGAATACTGTGATGTCAGATACCCTTGAGCATCCCACTTATGTTCCTCATAATAAAGGTTGGATTTTAGTTTTCCTTAAATATTTTAATCTTTTTTTAATTCACAAAGTTAATTTTAGCTGATTGCCTCATCAGAAGAATTTTTCTTCTGCCTCCAACCTGTTCAGCACTTCCAGACTATTTTGTGCAGCAACTTTTAGCTTTTATGACTTCTTTTCTGTTCACAATATTTACTTCAAAATGAGGTACTAAAAGTATAATTCACACATGTATATTTTGTATTTTCCCTGCCCCTTTTGTCTTGTTGCTAAAGGTTTTTGTCAGCAAAATCAGAATTGATAGAGAAGATGGATTCATGTACTGTTCCTAATGGTCCAAATGTTACACTGTTTTGTCAGCAGAGCTCTATTGTTGAAAGCAATTTCTCTCACTGTGTCAATGTATATGCCATGCTGTGTTGATATTAATGGATCTGCCAAGAAAGGCATTTAATTAATCAGTCCCCAGAATAAACTCTGTCAACTTTAATTTCCTAGCTAACAGTAATGCTTGGGCCAGCATGGTGGGTCAGTCAACAAATGTTGTAATGAGTTAGAGTCATCTTGAGAAAGCCTTGGTTCAGGACCTAGAAATGGTGCTTAGGTCATCAATTTGTTTGTTTCTTTCTGTGAACATTTCAGCTGTCTGACAGCTCTAACATTCGTACAAGGAGAGAAAAGAGTAGTCCACAGTGTTCCAACAAGCCATAGAATCAAAAGCATTTGCCAAATTCTGGAGAAAAACCCAGGAGTTTTTTCAGTCACCTGTACATCAGCAAGTATCATTATTACAGTTTTACAGTTTCACAATAATTTTCAGATTATAAAGATAAGGCTGAGCAGAGGAAATTAAAATGAAGAGTTAAAATTGTTAAAATCTGTCAAATTTCTCTAATTATGTTTTTAATCTACTAAGACAATGTCTTCATGGCCTCTGTGCTCTGTCATTTAAAGGAAATTTCAAAGTACATGATGAACTGTATGAGGTTCGAAGCTGTCTTCATTCTAAAAATTTGCAGTACAGCTTCCAAAAGTGCAAACCTTAAGTTCGCATAAGGTCTCTTAAAAAAATCAGAGGAACATCAGAGAATCAGTGTCCATATTTGTAAATTAATAAAATAATGGAAATGCATGATGCAAATACAAGTTTTTGCATAAGATGAGAAAATGTCAAACTATTTTGCAGAGAAACATGGTAAAAGAATTCTGTTCAATGTTAATCTGCTTGTTCCTAACTCCCAAGTGTGTAATAATCCATGGAGTTTATGTAATGTCCTTGATGTTACTACATGGAAAAGATGGCAGTGAACTTATGCAGTCAGGCTTCTGCAGACACTGCAGTTGGTTTTTAGGTAGAGTGAGTGATGTGAAACTGAACACTTTGTGAATTTCTGTATTCAAGGAATTCAAGGCCATTTTGCTCATAGCATGTTTATTCTTTCTTATCATACACAACTAATATTAAGAAGAATCATTGAATTATTTAGGTTGGAAAAGACAAGTTCATCAAGTCCAACTGTTAACCCAGCACTGCCAGGTCACCACTGAACCATGTCCCTCAGCACCACACGTCTTTTAAATTCTTCTAGGGATGGGGACTCCACCACTTCACTGGGCAGCCTGTTCAAGTGCTTAACAGCCCTTGCTGTGAAGAGATTTTTCCTCATATTCAATCTGAACTTCACCTGGTGCAACCTGAGGCCGTTTCCTCTTGTGCTCTTGTTTGTTACTTGGGAGCAGAGACCAGCACCCATGTTGCTGCAAGTTCCTTTGAGGTAGCTGTAGGGAGGAAGAAGGTCTCCCTTCAGCTTTCTTTTTCTCCAGGCTAACCAGTGAAGTGTGCATGCTTCATGCTTGCCTCTTTCACTTCTATTCTTGCCATAATACAAATCAGGATACATCTGTTAGAATTTAATTAAAACCAAGACAAATAAACAACAACAAAAAAATCTTTTTCACTCCTATTCCACTGTTAGTAATATCTAACACCTTTTTTTTCAGAGAGTGGATGTGACATAATCTTTTACAAGTGAAACAGTGGAGAGACTCCTGGAGCCTGGGGTCATACCTGTTGTTTTACTAAAATCTGATATCAAGTACATTTTGCCCTCAAAATGAAGAAAAGAAATTCCCTATCTTCTGAATTTTATTCCTTCCAACAAGTGCATTATTTATTAACAGAAAGATTGAATTAAATGGTGGTGGTCTTTTCAGCAAAAGAGGGATATTGTTAAATTGCAGGGGGGGCTGACAACTTAAATTAATGGACTTGCCATAGTTTGCATTGATAGAATGCAATAAGAACTTGAATAAAACTGTTGTGTTAACAGAACAAAGTAAAGGATTTCCTGAAATATATGTTTTATTGGAAAAAGTGAAATATAATCTTGGAGAAAAGCTCAGGTGAACAGAGTATTGTGCAAGCCTTGAAAATTCTTTATGGTGAAAAATTGTGTTTCTAATTCTACTTCCATTTGTTAAAGAACTGTGCCAGCTGTGATGATTTC